>NW_010420340.1:232572-278384 GCF_000710305.1 Buceros rhinoceros silvestris
AAGAGCAAATACAGCAGAGAGAAAGCGTGTATCCTGTTACCTGAGTCATGACACAACATATAATACCTTAGTCTCTGATACATATGATTAGTGGCCTAAAACCACAGAAACTTAGAGAAATTTTTCCGCCTCAGTGCAGTCTCCTGGAGTTCAGATTCCTGGAGGAAAATCTAGAACAAAATTCCGTGGTCTGATGTTCTGGATGTGGATCAGTTTTGTGTACTCTCAAAGGCACAGACTAAGGAGAGATGTACCTAAATGTTGACTGGCATTTAAGTAAACAGCTTTCACGACTTGTGATGTGTGTGCCAACAGCATTCCAGGCAGCTGTCAAGCAGTGTCTAGTACAGACCTCAGCCTGAAGCTCAGAGTACAGATCTGGCTTCCAAGGGGGCTTCCTCAGGAGGAAAAGTGCAGTAACACGGTTTCTGGAAAGCACAGTTCACTTCCACTGCACCTTCTTGGTTATTGTCACATAGTTTCAGCATCCTGCTTTCATATGAACTGCATCATAAATATTTTATAAAATGCTACTTGCCCATTTTATATAGCTTTCCTGTGGAGAATGAAGCGTGGTGAAAGGTGCTTTTAGCACACAGCTGCAGTATGCTGACCTTCAGAGAAAGCACCTCTCAAGCACCATCAATAAAAAGTAGAGATATATGTTTTGGTATCTTTTTTGATTTCACACAGGCTTAACAGCACTTCATGCAATACGGTTTCATGAGGTCTAATTTTTCTTAGCCTTTTCATTTTAAAGTCTTGAGTAATTCAGCATTTTCCAACGAACAATTTAATGGTAATTTAAAAATCTTTCTGATACTTACGTCCAGATACTCACATGACTTTGCTTTTGTTTAAATTCTGGCCTTCTTGGCTGATAAGCATTCCCTTTGCCATTGAGACTTGTTCTTCCAGTCTCTCAATGCCTAAAAATAAACGGCAGCTATTTTTCCTGGTTTTAGTAAAAAATTCCGTGGATCCCAATTATATTTTTAAATGAAGTTATTATATAGAACTTTTCTATATTTGTATCACTTATACTTAACCAATGCACAAACCTGAAGGATGTACATATATCAAAATATGAAATATTTAAGAACTTTTTTGTGAAGTTTTCTCTCTTACAAAAACACACAGGCTTTGTTTTCATCTTTTTATTTATTTGTTTTACTTCAATCTTCTGCTTTACTTATCACCAGGGAGCTATATGAACTCAGGAAGGCCTCTAGTTTCTGTCCTTATTTTCACAGTATGTGGGAAGTCTTCATTACAGTTTAGTAGGTAGTTAACCAGATGAACAAAATTTTACAATTCCACCAGAAAATAGGGGTCAGTACCTGGAATTCCTGAACACTGCTACCTGCATCAGCAAACCTTGTTTGAACATATGTTGCATGAATCTATTTCTTTAGTCTCTATTTTTTCCCTATATACTAATAAATAAATTCTGACAAAACCAACACAGTAAACCAATCAGCCTGGCCCTCAAAATACAGAACAGAACATCACGCTGTTACATTTGAATCAAGTGTTTTGAATAAATGTACTATTATTAAAGATAAGGAAATGCTGACAAGTATATTCTGGAATTGTTCAGATGCATTTAAAAATCAATTCTCTTTTATTCCCTTTGATGTTTATATTCTTTGAACTACTAGAACATTTTCAGGGGGCAACTCTGAAGTCACATGCTTGAGTTATTCACATGATAAACTCCCTAAAATACCCAGATGTCCAAGAATTTTGAAAAACTGATGAATTGTTAATATGCTTTCAATGTGCTTACTTGGCTGTAGTATGATATTTACATGTAAGATAAAAGTAGGCTTAGAGAAGACTGGAAATCTTGGGATTACTGTCATCAAATGTTCAACATTTCTGATGTGTGTGGTCAGTATAGCTGCTTGTTATCTTTTCTTCTCCCCAAACTGGAGATGAAAACCCGAATAAGAAGAATGTATTTAGCAACATCTCTCAAAAATTTGCTGTGTAGAAGTCATACCAAGAGCTGGTAAGCACAGTTTAACTAACTGTATACACAGCTATTACAGGAAGGGTTTGTTCTAAGCGCTTTCTGAGGAAACTAGGGGAGAGTGATATCACAGTGCTGAATAATTAGAGCAATAGGGTTCTCCCTTTCAGCATGGGGAAGAGTAACTGGTGACAAATCCTGACAGAACCTACTTCCTATCCATATCAATTATGCCTATATTCCCTGGAAAGTATTTTTTCACTCTTCCTTCAGTCTCTTTGTTCAGTAACAAGGTTTACAATTGCTCTCTTCGGTTACGCTGCTAATGGTAGCTGCTGCTCCTTGCTGTGATTGTTACTGAACTATCCTTTTATTAATTTGTGCTGGTGCATCAACGGTTTTCTTTACACTGTAGTCTTATAAGAGCCTCGTGAGCAAGCCTCTGCAATACGCAGAGATATATCTGCATAATCCCATCAATATATATGGCCAGGCAGGTCCTTTGATGGTTATGCATCTCTTCCAAACACAGTTTACAAAGGTAAAGGTCTCTGGAATTTAGAACCATTTATTTAGACTCTTACATTCATTCTATTGCTACAGTTAAGGACACTTTCATTGATTAACAAATATCTAACAACCTTTCAGAGACAAGGAGCTACACAAACGGTGTCACATGGCCTATATTTAGGCAGCTGAAAAGATTATTTCTCTCAATGATGACCAAATAATGTTCCTGTAGACATTATATCAAAAGATAATACTTTAGAAATAGAAATTCATTCACTCTTACATGAAAATTCTCACCTTGCCACCTCCATTCTCTCATAAAGAATGCTAATTTCCTCCCCCACTCCTCTGGTAGGATACTGCTAATGTAACAGCTAAATTGATCATATACCATCTTTTAATCAGTTGTTACAATAGTTAATAGCTGATAGAATTGATGTACTTTACAGTAACACCGCAAATTCCGTTCTAGACCTATTCACATTACAGTATATACAAACAGCAGCATGTGTGAGATTTATGCCCTCTACACTTACAGATAGTAAAGCTTTCAATAACAGTCGATGTTCTTAAGCCAAAATAGTGAAAAACACAGGAAAAAGCTACTGCCATGTTTCACATAAAGCTTTGAACTATACACTCAATGTTCAGAAGTAGAGGAAAGCTGCTTTGGCCTCCAGTTCCCACATCATCAAGCTAAGGAGAAAATCCGACCAGGTAATAATATAAAGAAAGAAGGAAAAAAGAGTAAGTACCATAGATAATGTTGTTGTAGAGGGAAGAAACACTTGTGAATAATATTATATGCCACGGTTCCTTTGTCCTCTCAAAAGTTTATGCGAATCATAAGAAGATTAAAAAGTTTATCTCACTTTCTGGCTACTGAGCAAAAGCAACAAGTAATGGCTAACAGTGTGTGAGTCCTGAGAGAGCTCTTTCTGCACACTCTGCTGAAATAAGCTGTAGAAAAGAGTCAGAACCAGCATCAGGGAAGCTGAAGAGTTGCTGATGAGGATTACACCTATCTTTGTGTTATCTCCAGTGAGAAAACAACACAGATGTTCATCTGAGTGACATGAATTTTGCAGGTGAAGGAAAAATCAATTACAAGATTTTTTTATTTAGAAATCTGAGCTGAAGGAAGCTAGAAATCAGAGTGGAATGGGGCAGAATTCTCACCTTTTTGATTGATGGGGGTTCTGAGTTCCACTAATGCAGAACTAATTACAGCAGAACTAACCTAGATGGGTGATTAATTCATAGCAGGAAAGAATTTGCTTTATCCAGCTGGATTTTTTTTAATCCAAAACCACTCTTGACAGAGTTTTCACAAAAGCATTCTTTGCATTTCTTACTGACCTCACCTATAATTTGGCAGCTGCCTAGAGTATCATGAAATAAACATTTTTTATTTCAGGGTGGATTTGATGGCTCTTCCTTTCACTACAATGAAACCTGATTTTTTTCAATTGCATAAAAATTAACTTCTCAAAGCCACTGGCAAACCCTTTTCCAAGCTATCTCAAAATTTGATCCCTCCTTTCATCTTGCAGAAAATTCAATGTTGCTAAGTCTAGTCAAAGTTGCAATAGCCCCTACAAGCCCTGTCCCAGAGTAGCATCACATACATACTCAGCTGTGAACATGTTGATCAGTCATTATAAGAAAACCACATTGTCCCTAGATGGTTTTGAGAAGATAGGCCCTAGTGCCATCTTCTTAACTCCTTAAATCACAGATGTAAACCTTACACCATTATTTTATGATGCACACGCCTGCTTATTAGAAAATTCCATCACGAGTTTTGACACATTTCTATGGTATTCAAAGAGACCGTATAATTCTACCTATTGAAGTACTTGTATTATGAGCTTTACTCCTCTTTCCCATGTTTATTACTGCAGAGAGGATTCAGTTTTAAGAAAGGAAAGCCAATTTTCTGCTAGGGAAAAAGAAAATCAAAACCTTTTCACTAAGGTTTCCTATATCCTTCTGGTTTTCTATTCCTATGCTAAACTAATTATTATCATATATTATGAAGCATGACAGCAGGAAGGATATAAAGCAGGTAAATCTATTTGTGAATGGTGTTCTGTTACAACAATTTACTCAAAATTTTTCTGAAAATACACACTGTTTATAATTTAAAGACAATTTAATTTAGTCAGTTTGCACTTCGTGATGTTATTAAGGACACAATTCAACATCATAGTTTTCTTTTTGCTGTTGGCAGATCATTATGAGGTTTACAATGCACTAGAACTCAGAATGTCATGAATACAAGCATGATACACAGACAAATTTAGCCTCTTATTTTGTATTACTGTGTTGGAATTACAAAGATGTAAAATCAGGCCAAGCTAGCAGATAGACAGGCCTAAATCCTGAGACTGTGATAATGGTTATAGCCAGCAGGTACCACTAGATACTGAAGTTATCATATGGCCAAGAACAATTATTTTGACAGTATTATTACACACGTGTTTTCAAAACCCAACAGGCTCATTTCCAGCTATTCTAGGCTATTCTTCTACAAGCTTGATTTAAGCACCATGGAAAAGATACCAATCTACCACTCAGCTTTCACTGTCCAAAGCCAACGAGCCAGGTAGGAGGATTTGGAGAAAATCTCCTGCAGGTTTTGGTACTTAGGCCAAACCAGAGATTTACTTTCATAAGGCAATGAGGAAAACGCTGCTTCTTCTCTCTTACCCACAGGTCTGTGCTGTGCAGACCCATCACACAGAACACCCGAATATCTCGACATAACATGCACAGCAGTTGCACAATAACCTTCAAAGAATGAGGAAGCCATGTGCATACACAGACATATTACAGCTCTGAGGGTTGTAAGTGAATTCATATCAAAATCGTGTCAAGAAGAAAAGGTCTACAGAGGAAAATACTTCAATACTAAACTATTCAGATTAAAATAACAATGTAAGATGCTGTCATTCTTTTAAACATATGGAAAATTAGTTCAAGATGTCTCATAAGAAAAAGGTTATGGAAGCAAAATGGGACACGATATAGGAGTTATAAACACAGATTTGACCACAGAATTATAAGTTGTGTATGTAAGTATCATAATTAGTGAAACATGCAGTTAACGGTGATAAAATTATATTTTGCTAACAGTATGGTTTTGTATTTGCAGAAAATTTGGTCAGTCAGTCCATAATCTCGTGCAAAATGTGTCACACTGCGCAACCTGCAGAGGGAAAATCCACATATATTTTTGTACATCAGCAAATCCAGAAAATTCTCCATCACAGGAGTATATGTAGTGTATATGTTTTCCTTTATTCAGTCTCAATGGCTTCCTGATTACTTATTTCACTGGTATGTGGGTTATGTGAGTTAAATGTCTTCTTGATCGTTTCCTGCACATTGTACAGGTGTTGAAAACTCAAGGGGGAGGGACACTGTGAGTGATTATGCTCATCTTAGAGGGCTGGAAGAAAAGATCCAGACCAACTTCTCAACAGCCCTTACCGTTCTCGTTGCATGCAGCATCATGAAAGGAAAGCGAACATAAATATTGATGAATACTGATAGATGGAGGTTAAAGGAACCACCTAATCAGACTGTAATAGCAGATGTTTCTGAGACGGAATGAAAAAAATTCACATTTGAGGGTGAGAATATTAGAGGAAATAATGTTCTTCACTTTGCTGCAGTGAGTGGAAAAAGACGGCCTGTCCTGGAGAACAGTTTCAGAGTAGGAAGGATGTGATGATGGCAAGGACGTAGGCATATATCAAGGGCATATGATACAGGCCATTAACAAATCACCTAAATAGCTATTCTCTGGTAGACACTGGCAAATAGAATTTGAAAGTTATCAAAAATATGGTTAGAGCATTTGCATTTGTAAGTTATGCATGTATGCATATACAGTATATTATGTATATGTACACATTTAATTTCTTATCTCCTTAGTTCCATATAAAATTATTTTGCTAAAGCATTAAAGTTACAGTTAGCTGCCAAGGTATTAAAGTTACAGTTACATGTAGTAATTGTTGGGGCAAACGCTCTAACTTCAGCAACAATTTATACATATTCTCTTCACTACTTACTGGTCAAAACCAACAGACAACAAAACAGAGCGCGCGCGCACGCACACACACACACACCCGGCTTTGTGGTGAGATACAAAGCCACGGCACACACTCCCTGCCGCTCCACAGCAAACCACCACAGGATCACCTCACGCTACCTCCACAGCTGTGCTACCCACAGGCATGCTGCAGCACACATACCGGTGTAAACAAACGGCAGTGTGACACAGAGCGGGGAGGATAACTGCTTGTTTCAAAGGACTAAGTGGGAAAGAAAAAGTAACTGTCAGTACTTCTTCGGTCTTACTCAGTCCTACTATACGTGTTTGGATTCATAAGATGTTCTCAAGGCTATTTTATGGTGTTTGGCACAGCAATTTAGCATATTCATTGAGTAAGAATGATTAAGAAAATAACAGAGCACTAAACTCGTGAAATTAAACTCTTTTGAATATGTAGTACATACAACAGATGGAGTTACGATTTGTTACCACCTATTCACTGGCAACCCAATACTGTATATTTGACATGAAAACTTACAACTCTGCCTCTGTTAAAATGTCTGAGCCAAAAGTCAACTGCTGCATCTGACTCTGTAAACCACCTAGGAGAGCTCGAAAAACCTCTCTTGCAAAGCCTGAGCAGTATGAGGTTAGAAGAATGAGCTGAGAAAGAATGTAATTAATATGACGGTAGAGCTAGGTGCTTTGTGACTTCCTTTTTAGAAAAGGCTATACAGCCTCCTCAATCATCTCCAGAGCAAGGAAGAAAGATTTCAGCAATAGGTTGAAATGGTGATTGCTCAGGTTTTCTTTTACTGTTAAATCTGAGAATATTTTCTCATTACAGCAATGATTGAAGGTCTGTACTGTTGCTTTCTTTCCTGAGGAGGAACATTTTACCGGCATCCATCTAAATGTGTGTATTAAAAACACTCAACCTTGTTAAGATTTGTTTGGTACTATAAATTAAGTGGATATACCTGAACAGCTATATATCACTTTTCACACTCATTCATGCTGAATGTGCCTGAAAAGTAGCCTATACTCTCTCTATCCTTCACATTTCAAAATCAGCACACGTAAATTTAAGTGGCATACTTAGCACACTTCAGTTTTTTTATTTTCACCGGTGACTAGAAGCTCCAAATTCATTCACCTTCCATTTAGATCACTGATTTTGCATCTTCTTCAGCTACAAGAACACATAACAGTTTTCCAGTACAGTCCTGGGATTCAAGTACAGCAAACTTAAGCCTTATACATTTAAGAAAGCCTATGTTGCAAATTTTTAAGCAGCAATTCTGTCACACCCAGATATAAGTAACTGACCCTACAATCTTTTGAGATACTACTTTAACTCTGTGCCTGACACATAAACGTCAGCCTATCTATATACAAACCCTGAACTGAGGAATCACTTTTATTCCCACTCTAAATATAGGGGAATGACCCAAGCAGTGTCAACCTGAAATCAAGGGCAATGGCTTCTACAGGACCTGATAAGGCAAGAGCAGGACTGCGTTTGGGCCAAATTTGGTGCCCTTAACGTGAATTTACTTCCTGGGCGATGATAGTTTGGATAATAAATATTGCTTTTGCATGTTAATAGAATAGGATGACGTTTTAGATAAAGGTTATGGCTATAGCTGAAAGACACATCAGGGACTAAAAAGGGGTTGGCATAGGTTTAGAAATTTGTATTACGGTTTAACCTGGGTTTGTACTTACCCAGAATATATTCAATAAATATTCTGCAAATAAGGGTAGTAATAATAACTTTGGACTTAGGGTAGCTAAGATAAGAAAGCCTACATTTGGGATAATGGCTAGGGTTCAGATCAACAAGGTCAGATAACGTATACTTAAATATCAGTACCAAGACACCAGACTAGGTTTATTCTGGGCCGGTAGACTCCGGTTATTATGGTGATGCAGTATATTCACATCAACAATCAATCAGGTTAGGGTAATTATTAGGTTTAGGGGAAAGAGCTCATTTGCCTGTGTTCTAGACTTAAGTCTAGAAATGAGAAAACTGATGGAGCACTGATGCAAGAGAGGGTCTGAAACCTGTGCTTGGATTTAGGCTAAAAAGTATAATTTCTCAACATTAATGAACAAGTTAAACCTTCAGAGTTCGGTAAAGAGTTGAATTCAATAGGATCCCATGGTCTATATCTGAAAAGACTATTGGGCCAGCAATTCTGGGCACATGGGCAATGGTAGGGTAGCAGAGGTCAGGATATTTATCAACATTGCCAGATGGGCTTATGGATAATTCTGAAAATAAAGAAATGTTTCAGTTTGTATAAGCATGTTAGGTGTGGGGAGGTAACAGCTGTGTTTGGGCTAACAGTGTCTGACAGAGTGGAGTCAGACTTGACTCAGAAGCAGCCACCTGGCTTGGTTTTGTGGTCATACAAGCAATAATTTACTTCTGCAGAACCCTCCGCTGAGCTTTTGCAGTTCTTCACTATTTAATCTAACTCTAACCCTTTTCTTCATCCTGTGAAGTGACCCTATTAGGCCCCAAATTAAATATAGCTCTTGGGCAAACCAGTGCAATCCATGTTGCCAAATGCTTTATACTGGATACAGAGGAGCACACATGGTGTAGGAATGCAAACAGTTAAAATGCTTTCAGTTCACTTGCTGAACAATTTGTGAAATATTTGTTTGATTGGAAAAGGCAGAATGCTTTCCATTAATTGAAACCAAAATGTTTTTCTGTGATTGAAAGTGTTCATTCAACCAAAAATGGAACTCCTCGTATCAATTATCCAAAAATATCTGCATTCAGTTTAGGTTGAAAAATTTGCTTCATTTGATGTGAAGCCAAGGCAACATACAGAAATTTCAGAATACTTTTTCCCTAATTCCTCATTTGATTTAAAGTTTAGGGCTGTTTTCATTTTTAAGTAACATTTTTAAATGAGAATTAAAAACCCCACAAATATTAAAAACAAAGCATTTAATCTATTTCCAGGTTTTCCCTCTTCCAGAACTTTTTTTCCAAATTTTTCTGTAACATGGCACTGGTTTCTCTGCTCTGCAGAAGCTGTTGTTATTATGTAATTCAAGTTCACCATAAAGAAATACCTCCATTGTTCAAAAGGTAATTAAAAGACAAGTTAACATAGAAGTTCCTGTCTTAATTAAACATTTCAGAGGTAAGGCTGATGAATTTAACAGAAGAGTATTGCTGTTGGAGAAACATTAGTTGGATGAAATGCCAATAAGGACATGACTCCATTGCTTTATTTCACCTCATTCTGCTGGTGACATCATTAACTGGTTTATCAAAGTTTTGTAAACACTGAGTACCAAACGAGCATAAGCAACAATAACCTCAGAACGACAAGTTCCATATTGGATCTCTGGCTTTTGTTAGATTTTTCATAACAGCACTGAACAGTGTTTGGGGTGCGGGTTGTTTGCGGTTTGTTTCTTTAAAAACAAACTATGATGTTCATTTTTAATACTCGTATTTTGGTGTATCAAGACTAGCCGCTATGGGATATGCCTAGGCTTAGATGTATTTAGACCAGTGTAGTGTGATATAACTCCAAGCTCTCTGGTACCAGAAATACATAGCAAATGTGATCCATTCACCTTCATCAACTTCGGTGAAGCTGGACTGTGGCAAATTTTCAAATGCTGGAAACTCATTTTATCAAAAGCTGAATATTTTTATGACCTATGTGCTTGAGTTCAATCACAGTCAAAGGATACAAAGCAAGCATTTACTTATATAAACCATAATTTCTGATATTCAAAAGGTCACACTCTATAATGACTGTTTGTCCCTTGCAGCCTTAACACCTCTGAATTTATGAAATCTCTATTTGAAGGCTCCATGAAAAAGAAGAGTAAGATGAGTACTGTGATTTCTACACCGAGTAGCTTCCATTTTCATTCTTGATTTAAGGCCAGCTTCTGGATTATTTCTGCTTCAGCTAGTATAACTGTAATTCAAATAGACAAAAAATTTGAGTTTCAATAAGGGATTCATTGAAGATTTTCAGAAGTTTAAATAAGTAAAAAGAGTTCAGTAAGAGCTAGGGCAGAGCGATGCCCTTTACTCTGCAACTGGTGCAGAAAAAATGTGCTTTGTACCTGCGTACTGCTGTGTACACATGTGTATACACGTTTTGTTTCTATGAATACTAAAGACATTTGTCTGTATTGAGCAGGTCAAAGCTTAAAGTTGGAAACATTTATGATTCATTTGGTACTACTTCACTGGAGACAGAAGTCCTCTATCGCCAAGGATTCAGGACAGTGACTTTATCCTGAGGGATTCAGAGTCTGAGAGGGTACGTTAATCTCGGTCACATTTTCTTTCTATACAGCTCTTTATTACTATACTATCCAGGCAAGAATATTATACCATAATATCTTGCATAATGGCTGAACATGTTCCATTCTTTTTAAGACAGAACACTTTATGAAATTCCAGTCTGTTTACTTGTATGACTCTTAAGTGTGTCATAGAAATGTTGGTACTATCCATACACACTTCCTTTCTTCATGGGATTTATTCTAGATGTAAATTCTTCTGGAACTAAGCTCCTACTTTTTAGTTTAAGCCTGTAAGCCAAGTCATTCTGTCCATAAGATGGAAATAAATCAAGCAAAAGTTGTTTTTTGTTTGGTTGGGTTTTTTTTATTTTAAGCCAGTTTCCAGTATTAGATCTAGCAATACTTTACCCAGCAAATGTTTTAAGAGTAAACTGAAATGGAGGGAGAATTGTTCAGTGAATGATTTGGATCAATTACTTCGACACAAAGGGATGATGTTCCTACATGAGGACAATTCTGTGCTAAGAATAACCCAGCTAAGTTTCCACGTTTTTGCAGTCACTGGTTTTGATGGAAAAGAGGAGGAGTGTCAAATACTCAAATAGTTCACCTGAGAAAGTAGTATGAACTACTGTTCCTGACACATCCTATTTCCACCAAACAAACTCACTGGCAAGGAAAAGCAGTCCTTTCCAAAAAATGCAACAATTATCTTTGGTTCATTGTTAAGACAGAAATTTCTTTCAAGGTTTTGGCCATTTTCAGAGATGGCTTGATAGAGAGTACAGTATCATTTCCAATATACTGTTGACGCACTTCTTTGAACTTGACTTACTGAGGCATGAAAACATTCATAGAATCTGTGTTCAATATCACTTATTCCCAATTCTCTAACTCAGAAATCACTGTTTCATCAAAAGCATGAGAGAAAATCCATTAGACCTACAATCAATGGCTGTATATTATCTTCAAATAAAGCCTTCATGTAAGACCTCATTTCAAACTGAACAAACATTAAGTCCTGAAATTATATCATCAGCAAACATCTATTCACCAGAAAGTGTATCAAAGCCAGAATTTGACGTATCATAATAGAGTTTCTATAGGCAATAGACACACATTGCGAATATCAGCCCTGGGAGACAAATGAGAAGATGAAACTGAGCACATTGATACTTCTCTCCCTTTCATATGCTGGTTGCAATAAAAAGCAGATTTTGAAAATATCTTCTAGACTTACTACAACATTTTGCTTATGAAGGTACAGTGAGAGGCTGTTGCACACCTGTATAGAGCAAAGCTCTGACATTGTTTTATTTCCACTTCTGACAAACAGGGGAACATTAAGGATTCTGTCTAACTTCCGTAATTATGACTGCTTAAATTGTGTGAACAGCATCAGGGAATGAAAATTCCCAAATAAAAGGCAAAGTATAACATTTTCTTTCAAAAGCGTGGCATTACTATTGTTTTCCACATAGAATTTGTCATGGTGAGCTTACAGTCAACTATCATATAAAGTCCCTTTGACACCACATGTCAGTTAGCAAAAACAAACCCCTCAATCCTGTATCTTGTCATTAATCTGCACTTTTATCCACAGATATCAAAACAAACCAATGAGCTGCCAACTATTTGACAGCTGCAAATATCTCCTGCATTAATGTATACTGTGAGCTAGATTCCTATCTCAGTTACAGCAACGACTGTAGAAGGTCTCTTAGTAAACAACTTCAGCATAAAAGAAGTGCATCCTCTATCTACGGTAAAATTACAGATAGAACCTGTGTTAGTGCATAAATAGGGGAAAGAAAATGAAACCATAATTTTGTATGGGTAAATATTCTTGATTTCACACAATAAATTAAACAGCCAGTCAAATAAATGAAGAAACTATCACTCTCCTTTTCCAAGTGACCAAAAAACACCACTCCATTTTTGAAAACTAATTATAATGGTTCTGGTTCAGTAAGGCCTTTACCATTTGATTTTATATATACACAGGGTGACAATTATTTTGAGTCTAAAGATCTGACGCAGTCTTCTTTGAGGAAATTGATTTTCCTTGTCAACAAGAGTTGAAGAGATTACCTATGTTCAGCTGCCTTGCATTAAAGCTCCTGCTTTCGGTCTCTATTCCCCAGCTCTCACGATTTAGTAGTTGTTAACTACTCCCCCTTATGGTCTGTTACAATACCGCATTACAATGCTTTGTATTTCACTTGATTAAATGCTAGCATCTCATATATGCACTGTATATATATATCATCGAAGTTAAGCTAGGCCTATAGCACTGCAACTCATCTTAGAAACTGTTTCCTTGAATAAATCCATAATAACATTGGATATTTGCAGCTGCAGATAATTGTTCATTATTTTGCTCTGAAATGTGCTTTTGATCAGCATTATTAAATTCCAAAAAAAGTATATAGGAAAAAATGAGAACATAATTTATTAAATCAGGATTGGCTGACTGGTGTCTTGGGATTTACTCTATGCTATAAATACATGTATACATTGTTGGCAGATTTGCTGCAGAAGTGAGTTATTTGAAATTGCATTGGTTAATCCTGTAAGAAACAAAAGTGGCACAGTGGAATGAAATATCATTAAACTGGTATTCAATAAATTTTCCTGAAGAAGTGGAAATAGCTGACAGTGTGTGTATGTGGCCACTGCCACCTTCACCCTACTGTATGAAGGAGTATATTTGGTGAGAAAAACTTCCACCTCTGAGTTCATTACTCTGTTCAAATCAAGCAGTTTGTTTGAAAACACTCCGTGATAACATACAGAATGGATTTGTAATGTCATTGTGCCACTTTTTTAGAAGCAAGTTTTACTGGTTAGACATAGGTTCAACACAAAATGCCTTTCACCATTCAAAAATTATTTTGCTGTTCTTCTTTTGGCCCTTGTACTACATCCCCATCATGTTTTAGGGGGAAAAAAAGAAGTTGATATGCTTATCTGAAATATTACTCAAACAGTGAAATGCATAGTTACCATCAATCCCCCCGCTGCTTTTTAGCTCCAACTCATCATCTCAAAATGTCCTGAAAAAGCACTCATTAACAGTGATGTGATTTCACCGCCTTTGTGCTGCGTCAGTCCAGCAGAGCGCTCTGCTCTCTTGCCAAGTCTTCAGAATTCAGCTGGTAACTTCAAAGAAAGGCAAGCGCAAACGTCTCCCAGAAGATCCTGTAATGTTAAGCAGTGCACACTAAGGATTATGATCCTTTCTGGGAAAAAATAGCACCTCAGTTGAATCAAGATCTTCTCCCTGAACTCTAACTGAATAGTTCTGGGGACATATTTGATACAACTGTTCACTAAAAGACATTGTTTCTGATAGTGCTTTTAACTCCGTTTATAAAAATGAGTGGGTATATCTGTGATGGATTTGCAATTTAGACCTCTGAACATAATAACCAGATGAACAAGTTTCTGCAGTGTATTTTGTGAATATGAACGTAAAAAAAAAGATTTAGAACATTTACTGGAACACTCAAAGTGTGTGAACAGCCTAACGGATACAGTCCACTGGGGAATTAGGCAAAAATCTACTAAAATCCCCTGATCAAAAAATTAAGCCTCAATACTGACATATACCCATATACCATTTGATTAACAGTTCCCAGTACTATCTTAACCTCCTCTGGGAGCACAAGAGAAAATCTAAATATCTGTTCTCTACAAGCACATTAAAGGATGCACAAGAATGGAACAATGAGGGGTCAGCTCCATTCAAGAAGCTCACTTGATTTTGCTTTGCAGATTTTCAATTGAAGTCATACCCACAAAACAAATTCTTCTATTAGGCAAAAATTTTACAACTACATCTTAAAGAAGGTGGCTACCTTTCGAAGTAGAGAGTGTTATTCCTGTCAACTTCTCTCATCAGTGGATTTTTTTTTTTTCACGCTGCGCCTCACCTAAAAAATCCATTGCGCAGGCCCGGAGGGTGTGCTCTTCGCTTGCAGTAAGCGTGGGAAAAGCCCTTCCCAGATCTTCGTTCGCAAAGTCAAGCCATGTGTCTCTCGTCAATTCTTCTACTGTTATGAATCTATTAAGTATCACTGAGAAATTTTACATTAAATGCTGCATTTCAATCTTGCTCTTTCTGAGATTGATTGTATTTGGACAGAGTCTACTTTTGTAGGATGGATCCTCTGAAGTTCTTCTATATGCAGTTGGACAGAAATAATTTTTAAGAGTTTCTAAAACTGGAGTTAATAGTCAAAACTAATTGCAAAAGTATTTTTGTACTTTTATAGTTACAGGTAGTACAGGAAAGGATGTTTGTGATAGAGGATTACATGCCATAAATAGAAAGGCTCTTTCTTTCAGACAGGGTGAGCAAACACAGAAAGCAGCTTTTCCACAACCAAATCACCTTATTGTTGGGATGTTTCTAATCGTTCAAGAGGGGGACAACTGCCCACTCTCACAGACAGTTTGCAATCTGCAGGCAGACAAATTGAAACTCGGAAAAAAGGGGAAGCAGAAAGGCAGTCCTTAGACTGTATTGCCTCATATCAAACAGAGAGGTCTCTTTTTTCCCAGCCAGCTTTCTATCAGTAGCAGGGTGGAAGTCAGGTCTTTCAGAGGGCCAGCCAAAGTTGACCACCACATGCCTCCCAGGATGTTCCTCACCCTTTCAGAGATTCATAAGCATGCTTGTGCAGAAGTCATGTGTTTCAGCCTACTTTTGATTCAGGCACCTTCTTGACAAGCAAGTGGCTGTGCTTTTAGGTTTCCTGGTATAAGATAAGAAATATGAAAGAGACTAACCTAAGAAAACTCCCACAAAAATATTAGAATCTTTCTGGCCTAGCTCTCCTGCTGTTCTGCTCTCACAGGAAGTCTTGACTCAGGGTTTTGCATGCTGTGAGAGACAGCAAGAGGTAAAAGAGCTGAGTACAATTCATCTACTGTGAGAAGGAGAATGAAAAGAAGTTATTTATGGTATTGTGAACTTCCTGTATTCAGTCCATCCAGAGCAGAACTTCCGTTGACTCCTTTATGCAAAGTAGTTTTCAGCACTTAAGTCCTCCAATACCTCAATTTAAGCATTGTTTGGACCTGAATTTATCAGGTTTTGGTAGATAAAGTTATGGGGAAAAAAGGAAGTAAGATCCCCAGTAAGGAAAGAAACTGCTTAATGAGTAAGTGATTGTGTGGCTTTCCACATGTAATCTCAAAACTACTTGGTAAATACTATCTCTTACATGTTACTGAGTTTTCTTTAAAACCAGAAACAAAAACATGACTCTAAGAGCTGATGTATGCATTTTGCAAACTGTCAGTAGAAATCTAAAAGCTGGACTGGTAGATAAGCAGCATTCATGGCATCATCTCATTGATGTGAAAGGGTCACTGGATCAGAATGTCTCCAACACATGCCATGATAGTGTTAAGTCTGAGTGATTTTATCGTTTCTGTGGCAGTAAATCAAATTAAAATAAGGTCAGCCACCCAAGCCTACACAGAGAAGAATTACAGTTAAGAGCAATTTTACAATGACATTAAATAACCTGTAATCAGTTATAAACAATGAGCCATTCCATTTCATTTTGCTGATGCAGTCACAATGTCAGCACACGCACCCACAGCTTTTGTTCCCATGCGTGCCAGTCACATACACAGCACATTAGGTGCTTGGCTTATGAACTGGGGCACAGCCACCCAAGAGGCAAGAACTGCCAGGGAATTCAGTTGTCTGCTGTAGTCCACCAATAACGGAGAGATACGAAATTGCAGTCAGAAATAATAGATCATACTCTGGACAGTGGAAAAGGTGCAGCAAACAAGGCATGGAATGTTATGCAGAATGTGTAAGTTGCATAGGACTAAAGTCATCACTGCATCATCTGAGTTGTAATTTCTAACCTCAGAGAATAATTACATCATAGTCAAATCTCACTGTCTGAAGACAGCATTGAGGTTTTATCAGCCTGACATTTATTGTCCACATTTTTTTTATAAGTTCTCATTTAATTTCTTTTTAATAACATGAAGGTTATGCATAAGCAACTCCCACCGACTTTTCATAAAATATTTGAATCAAAATAGCCTTCAATTTATCAGGAATGCAGGTAACATTATCAAGGTCTCATTCACATGATATATCCAATCAACTTTTGAAAACAGGCGTGGAATTCTATGGCAGGGCTGCTTTTGAGTTGTGTTCAAAAACATAAGACAAGCATATGAAAAAGATTATAAGGGTGCCAAATATTTATGTGTTCATTTCTTCTCTTTCTCAGCTTATATGGTTTATGGTTCACTTCTCTACATGTGAATTTAACTTCCACCAGTTCTGAAGAAGAGAACAGTTACAGAGAAGTGAAGCATTCACCACCAAAGGAATACAGGAAGCTTCTATTTCCACCACTGTTTATTTTCTTTTCTTGCAAAGCCCAATAACGCAGTGCATGGGAAATCAAAATCAAGGGAAAATCCGTTTATCACCATAATTAGTGGTATTAGAGACACACAGTATCCACCTGAATCATAGCTCATCTTACTTTACATTATCTGATAAAACAGCAGTGCTCTTAAAGGCATCAACATTACATAAGTCAATTATCCCAGACACTGAAGAAGGCATTTTGCAACAAAAAGTTCTGTTATAAATGAGGTTTATTTCTCCCAATGCTTCAAAATATACTTGTCATTTGAGATATATCATTCCCATGACAATGGGATCACGAGGAATCATGGTATAAGAGCGTTATACCAGGCAAACAGAATGTCAGCAGTGTCAAACTGGCAAATACATTGTTTAACTAGACACCAGGAGAAAAAAAATCTGAAGGTCAGAAATACAATATCTATAATACATGGATGCATTCTGAACACCTCATATCTAGATCCTTAAAAAGCTCATCAGAGGGATGTTTACAACACACAAGAGCAGCTGTTCCTGAAGTTTTGTCCATTACATTGCAATATGCATGGATATTGAGCCCAGCATTCCCTAGCATATTCCCTAGAAACATAAAAATCTTGAGATATATTTTAATGGTACTGTTTGACATGTAAGACTCACACCAGCAGCAGTCAGCTACTACCCTCATTCCCACTGATTTCAACTGGTACCACAAAACTGCTCTTTGGTAGATCCCATGCCATTATTTACCCTCTGCCTGATGATATTTAGAAGCTCTGGCATTTTTCCAATAAACAACACGTACTTCCTTGGAAACTAACATGATTAGCATGGCTTCTGCCTTTGGAAGAGAGCAGAGAAGAATAAATTGTATTGGCATCATTTTATACTGCAACAGGCAACTTCAGCACTGAGCAAAGAAAATACTTGTGCTAATATTCATGGTTTTCCTTGAGTACCTCTATGACAATTGAACTGGAGATGCTAAAACTATGGAAGAAATGTTGACAGAAGCAAAAGCTAGTTCACAAGGAAAATGGAAATAGAATTGACAAAATCATACTGACTATATTCAGCTTATAACAATAGAAGATTCCTCCAGATTTGGTGTATGGAAGAATCTTCACTGAATGTTTGTTCCTTCCATAACTTCCTTGTTATCATAAGATCATTTTACCTAGATCCAATTTCACTTAATACCATCATGATAGAGAGGTTTGATGACATTACCGTTACCTAAATGATAAACAAAAGCAAACTAATAAAAAGGAGCTAAAATAAAAGGTTATGAAATTGAGTTTGCGTGATTGAAATGAGAAAAATTAAAAAGTACATTATGTCTTTTTTTCTTAATATTGCCTTCATTTAAAATTTATTATCACAAACATATCTCTGGAAATATCTTCTTTGACATCTCCCCAAATACTGCAGACAGAATTTAAAAAAACCCAAACCTACAGATCTCTCAGCTTTTAAGTTTTTCTTATTTATTATATTTTCTGTTGGCTGTCAAATAAACTCTGCTCATAAAATTTTATCCATGTCAGCAGGCTAAGGACACAAGACGTGTAAAATTTCTATTTATGACTTCAAAAACCTTGAGAACCATTGTCTATTTATACAGCTTGTCTCCCTATCATCTCCTTCGTAATTTTGTTTAATTTTTGTACCCTGCCACTTCTTCACCCCCTCCTTTTATCAATCTCTTCCATTTCTCTATCCATCTTCTAAGCACCACTTCTGCTTTTGAATTTTTCCTTTCTTCTGACTTTATTTAACAGGCTCAGAAGTTCATTTTTATAGCTTCATTTTCAGGGCTATGTTGACTGAAAGTAGGGAGATCTGCTTATTTTCAGTCCAAACGATATCTGGATGCTGGCCAACTGACACATACAGTCCACCCAATTCCTCTTCTCCGTAACAGTGAATAACATGCTTCTCTAAAATCTAGGCTCCCCAAAATCAACATTTTTTGCTTCCTCTCTTCTACGTGCTCTCTCTGTAACGATAACCACTAAACACCTTGTCCAAACCACTATGTATCTCAGACTGTTCCCAGATCTTCCCTCCTCCATATGAAAATTGATTGCAGTTTCCCTCAGACCTTCTGCTGTTGTACAGAAAGGTCCTAGATTTTGCAGTGTCCTCTTCCTCTACCCAGTTATTTTCCTGGTCCAGTTTATTTCAGTTGTTCCAAGTAAACAGAACTAAAACTATGACCTTTGTGAGTTCACCTGTTAGATGTGTTTGAGTGAAACTTGCATGTTAGTAGAACAGAAACACTATATTGTAATACTATACTAATGTGCTATCACAGCTTGACTTTGCTAACGAGGACCTGGGAAGGGGTTTTCCCATGCCTACAACAGGGCTTTGCAAGTGTGAGCACACCCTTCGGGCCTGCGTGGTGGATTTTTTAGGTGAGGCGCAGCGTGTGCGGAACTGGCTCCACCCTTTACACCTGAGGTTCATCTGCCAGGTCCTAGCGAGCTTGGACGGTGACAGCGAAGTCCTCGGGTCGTAGGTTTGGTTAGAGTATCCTTCTCTGAGACAGATGCCTTACAGGGCTAAACGAGCTCCATCTGCCCGAGTTTGGGGTCAGAGTTGTCCTTCTCCTAGGATGGCTGCCCGAAGGCTAGTGACCCCATCCTGCCCATGGACACACTTTGTCTGACCCTTCAGCCGAGACCTGTCTGGCCTGGGAGACCCCACCGGAGGCACATGCCACCACCAGCAGAGCTCTCAACCTCACAAGGGCACACAAGCTCCTTCCCTACGGCAAGGGGGTGCCTGTGAAAGAGCTAAAGTGCTGTAACACCATGTTATATATGGACTATATATATTATACACTCTGTATCCACTGTAACACAGAAGATACTCTAACAATGGGACACTGGTGCTTCACTACTATTTTCATGCTTCTCTCTAAGTTCCCCATCTCAGGAAGAGCACTGGAGAAATGCCAACCTTCTTTTCCAAACCTGTATGTTAAGCAGGAAGGAATTCCTCTTCAAATCAAAAGCATCAGCTGCAGCTTTCCAAATTTAAGCTGCCTAGGAATGTTATTTAAATTACAAAGCAAGACATTGAAATAATATTGTTTTTCTGTTTTGAAGTTTACTCACTAGATTTTAATGCATATTAATGTTGACAGCCATAAATCTGTTTATACATATTTTCCTAAATTTTATCAGAATAGCCAACACAGAGATGAATTTCAGAGAAGAGGTTCAAAAAAAGGAATTCGATAAAATGTAAGTGCAAACTATAGAAGCCAGCATATGAATCTAGAGGAACTGACAGCAAGTTCTGCCAATGTGTTCAAAAGAATAAAAATCAAAAAAGTGGCTCAGTTAAACTGCAAGGAATACTGAGTAATTGTGAAGGATATCACAACCAAGCACTACAGCATCAATTCCAGCCTTCAAAAAAATCAAAGAGAATTTCTAACGAACAATGTCACTTTTGTAGCAGGTTGGGTTTTTATTACTGTTAAATATTGTTGTACTAGTTAAAACCATGAATTTTTGAAAAGAAAGAAAACTAGGTGCAAAATTCAGGTTACAAACAAATACCTATGAGAACAATCACATTTTAAATGCATGGTTAGACGTGGGAAAATCTCTCTAGAATAATGGCTGAATCTGTTGCTAAAGAGAAGGTCAAACTAACAATCAAAAGCCACATCAAAAGACTGTAGAAGGCTGAGTGATAGCACAAAGAACAACTGTACTTAGGACGATGGTTTTCATGCTGTGTATCCAGCCTCTGTGACAAAACAAGAAAGCCCCAAAAATGTAGCATTTCGCAATAATTAAAATTCAGCTGAAACGACATGCCCCAGGAGCACGTAGAATAAGTAGGGAAATAAAGAAAGAGGGCAGAGTTATGCAGCACACTGGATACAGTGGCAGTGGTTTAAAGGTGACATGTTTCAAATTGGTGTTCAACCAGTCTCCTTGATACAGCAAAGGTGCTAACTATTCTTAGCAAGGTTTTTTGGGTCTGGGGTTTGTTTTTTGTGGGTTTTGTTCTCTTCCATTTGAGGCTTCTTTGGGCCTGGGTCTTTTGTGATTGCAAGAAGGAAATGTATTTTACGGTTACTGGTTTGGGCTTGTTTGGGTCTACCTGGCTGAACAGGCTTCTGAGAACAAAGGTGAAAAGCAGGGGGTTGTGAATTTGACTCAGCCTTGTCTGGCACTTTGCCTTATCTATGCAGAGATGACTTTGGGGAGCTGCAGAAACAGCTTAGTCTGAGTTGTCTGAATACTGCATCATACTAGGAATGGAAACGAAGTGAAGCCTTGAAATCCCTTAACAAATAAAATGTCCTGAGCCCCATTCAATCACTATTCAGTATGAGACATCACGGAATTAGCAAAAGAACAAGTACCAGCTAAATCTTGCTCTCGGGAGGATAAGGGCCATCACACCAAAGATAAACATTCCAGATAGTGTCATCCGCTCAGGCAGAGCCCTGCCAAACATCATGTACAACAGAGGACAAAACCCATGAGTTTTGGGTAGGAAATTGGAAGTGTATAGACACCCTTCCCCCTTGGCTTACCTGGAGGGGTGAGTGAATATTTAGCATGTTGTAAGTTCGTACATGTAATCTTTTGTGCATTTGGGGTCATTATAGTGTATTCTTGCTTTTGAGTACTAATAGTGCATTCTTCCGTTGTATTCATGAAAACCTGCAATAGTGGAGTAATAAACTGTGTAAGTGAAGTTCAAATGCATAGTTTTCTTGAACCTTGCAGTCAATATTCATCAGAGGGCTACACAGAGAGAGACTGCAACTAAGTAATGCCAATACATGTGTTTCATTCTTCACCTTGACCATTTAACTATTTTTCAGTAACATAGCTGAGATGCCAGAATACTCCAATAAATTTTGTGTTGACTCGTAAGGTAACTGCTTAAAGAATTTCTACCAATTATTGCTTTGTATTACTGCTTAAAACAAATAGAGCACAAAAATAACGAATACAACACACAGTTACTAAACTGTGAAGATACTGCAAAAAAAAAAAACCAAAACCAAGACCAGAATAACAAGCATCTACAAAACTCACCTGCTCTTTTTATAACATGCAAGCTTTCATAATATTTGGGCAATCACTGATATATGAAGGCTTCCTATGGTTCTCTCTGCCTTAGTACTAAAACCTCTCATAGAAACAAGGTTGGAGGAAAGCACCAGGACAGAAAATAAGATTTGCAAAGATCCATGAAGCATTTAGGCTAGCAGAGTTCCTTTTGGCCTTTGAGAAAAAAAAAAAAAAACAACCCTAATTGACTTGTCTAAATCATAATAAAAAAAAAAAAAAATCTACTGCAGTCACAAAGGGAACCCAAGACTTCTGAACTCCATTTTCATGCCTCATATTATTGTCTGGCACGGGAGGAAAAAAATGCAGCTACAACTCAAAAAATAATAGTACATGTTGCCACTGTTGGAGCATATGTTGTCATATGGAAACAGTTACAGCTTTTAATCCCCACTTCTGCAAAACCAGTAAAATTTTGATGAGTCTGCCACATTATCAGTTACAATCAAGCTCTGGCATAGATCACACCATTACAAAAGTTCTTATGAATCTGGCGTTACAGTGTTATTACTGAAAGAACAGATGCCAGTTTTAAACCATACAGCATTATTGTATAAAAAGAAGTGATTTTGAATACCTTCTTGTTGCATGATTTCTAGAATTTCAACAAGAACTTCCAAAAAACATTTTGAAAACTAAAAAGCCATATAATAAGAAAGGCACATGCCAGGATACAATTAAGCTAAACCATCCTAAATACACAATCACCTTTCTGCAGAAACATTTTTTTTTAATTCCTTCCCTTGATACTTATCTGTGGCACTGTTGGAAAAGCCTGTGATTCTTCCCTCACTCACAGGTTCATCCAAAGTCCACTCAGCTCACTGTGGCTCCTGAAATATTAATAAGAGAAAAACAGGAGAGGAATACAGATCCACACCTTAATGGAAAAAAGAGAATAAATAACAAATATAAAAGAAAAAGTATTTAATTAGTCTTCACAGAAAAGATTGTGACCAGATGCTTACTTTAGATAGCAGCCACAGGAGGATCAGAATATTTATTACTGATATTAAGGCGGATTTAAAATTTAAATAAGAATTGCATAATGAAATTCTCCATAGAGATTATGTAAAGAGCTAGCCAAAGCACTATCCTTGGCCTCTGAGTGCTATGAATTCAGCATATAATGTAGGTCAGTAAAATTACAGGAACTAAGATGGTCAAACATCCATCTTTCAGATGAGGGGGGAAGGAGGACAGCAAACTACAGAACAGTCTCACGAATATTAACAGAACAATTCTCACAAATACACTAAAGGAAATTTCAACTGTAACATACTATAAATAATTTTTTTGATACTGCAATAAAAACTGAATTGTCAGGAGCAAACTGTATCAAACCAGTCTCCTTTCCTTCCCGGTAGACAAGGGGTGTAAAGTACATATAACAACTAAGGCTTTTGAAGGGGTCCCGTATAAAAATCATCACACAGGAACTACAGAAATGTGATGAAAATACTGTGCATTGTAAGAGCTCATCTGACTCAGGTGGCGAAGATAACTGCAAATCACTTTCAAACTCAATGGATATCTCAAGTAGGGTCCCATGGGAATTTGTTCCAGCCTTAATCATATTCAGTACTTTGTTAATAGCATGGATGTTGAATAAAGAATTGTACTTGTTATTCAAGTACACTCAGGATACTGCTGAGACAGAGCAGTTACCACAGGATAAGTATACCGGGTATATACTGGTTGTATACTGGGGCAAGTTTGGCCACCCTATTTTTCAGTTAAAGTGCAGACACATTGTAGAGTGTGCTTACCAAACTAACTTCAAAGGCCGAGCCAATGAGCTCTAATTGTATTTGACCCTGCCTTTCTGCTGAGGCCCTGCCTAGATCTGCCAAGGTCCCTTCCAGATCCTATGATTTCTGTTGATTCTGTTGTTATTTTCATTTCCTGTTAAATGAAGGGGGGGGGGAGGAGAGGGGGAATTTTATCAAACAAATTTTATCCACCAAAATTTTATCAAACTTCTAGACAGATAGCTGTCTAGCCCTCATTTGCCAGCATTCTCTGCAGAATTACTCAGACTATGAGATTATTCTAACTTTTTACTTTAAGAATGTTTTTCTCCCACCCACCACGAATGCCAAGCCTGTCAATCCCACTAACAACAACAAAATACACATGGGACAGTTTAAGGAGGATGAGTAGACATTAGAAACTGTTCCTTAAACTTATTTGGAATCCACTCCTACATGTGTGCCTGGAAGAAGGAAAATGAGTATATGGTAAGTCACGCTCTTTTATTTTTGTACAAAATGGGCAAAAAACCCCAGTGACAAAGGCTAGTATTTTATATACGGTTATATTTCACTGAGCTATTTTGCTCAAGTATGTTTTCCTGAGAGGAGTATTCTAGTGTTACATCCAGTAAAATAATTTGCTTGCAGCTGCTACACATTTTTGCAAAGCAGAACTTTGAAAGTTTTGAAACACATTTAGTGCTTATGCTCATGAAAATATATAGTTGTACTTAGCAAGAAATGCCAGTGGTATGATCTAGGAACCAATTTTTATACTGCTTATTAATGATTTCTATGAAATCGCAAATTGAGAACTTACTTTATGAAACTCTAAGAAGCTGTAGCCTGTAAAAACATACCTTTTATGTAGCTTGCATATTTCAGACTAGGAAAGAAATTCATTCGAATATATACTATAACAATGTGTTAACTCTGCTTTATGTACAAGTTATATGTGAGAATAAATTTAGAGGTCAAATTACCTGGTGTATAAAATGCATACATTAACAGAGATTTCTCTAAAATTTGGTCATTCTCAAGTACTAGATATTATTTTAGCTGGAGGGCTCCAGAAAAATCAAATTTCTTAGTATACAGAATCAGATTTCTGCCTTTTTTTGAGGAGGAAATTATAAACAGTATGGACGAAAAGTGTTGATGTCTCCAGTTAGACACAAGTTTAAAATAACAGATTACACTGTGCACATGTATCCAAACACATTTTTAAGTCTGCCAGTGCCTATGCCAGATCCAGAAGCTCAGGGGAATATTCAGTAGCAAGTAAGAATGACTTCCCCAGGTCTTCCAAATCTGCTTGGAAGTTACATGTTGGCACTGGAACATTTGGAAAGAAACAGCATTTGCGGCCTGCCTTTATCTGGTGGACTCTGGAAGCCTCAATACTCCACTCAAGGATCCCCACCACCACAGCCCACACACCAGTATGTGTTCAAGTGCACATATTTACTTGGATTGTCATGAAAGGTGATATACTTCATAGAATAAATAGAAGTGTGAGGGTACTGAGTAGAAATGGTAACCAAATGTGGGGTCCTCCTAGCCAAAAATACTTGAAATAATGCCCTTGATGTCAGTGGAAAGCAAGTGGAAGTGCACAGTAATATTCTCCATTTTTGTTGCACACGCATGAGGAAAGAAAATTACTGTACCGATCAGGCCAACATCAATATCAGCACCAACCAACATAGGATGCTGGATCCCAGCTGAGCCTCCCCACATACCTGGTTTTTAATTTTTGCTGTTGTTGTCATCATTTTTAATCTGACTAGAACACAAACAACAAAATATTTCTTGCAAACTACAGTCCCTGTGGTTCAACCACCTCAGCTACAGCACCTCTGGGAATGCGAAACCGAACATGACCTTTCCCAAATAGATCGCTATCTCACTCAGTGGAGGGAGGTGAACTGCATAAACATTGGCCTCTTAAGAGTACTCTCCCAAGACCCAGAAGACGAATTAAGGCAATGTCAACACAGGCAATGACACAAGAATTAGCCAAGTTCCCCCCAAGGGGGAGAGCTAGTCTCAGGTGCGAAAAGAGGGAGGGCTGGGCACAGCAGGGTGGGTGAGCTGGCAGGGCAGGTCTTCAGCTCACACTGCAGACTACCAGGCACTGGCAGGAACGCAACAGTGGAGGGCACCAGGCAGCAAGGAGCAGCTCCTTGCACGCCAGTGTGCTAGTGGCCTAATGAGCAATCATAGGAAGAGGAGCAGGTACTGCTGTCAGCGTGCACTGAGTTGCAAAATCCTTAGAAGACTATTTTTAATCTGCCTTTGAGATGTTCTGAAGTAGATCTGCTTAGATCTACTCAGTAACCAAACTCAGCCTGTACTGCAGAAATAAGAGCATTGCTGCACTTCACTTTATTCAATGTTTCATACCTGATGCCATCTGTTATTTTGTTATTTCCCCAAGCAACAATTAAGCCTGTAACTCACAAGTATCTCCCACCGAGCTGCTTCCCAACTCCACCATATGTGAAGACCATACTACTGACACAATCATTCCTGCCCTCAAAATAGGCAAGCAAAATTTCTCAAGGAATACATGCACCTTTCTCTGCTGGTCCTGCACACAGCAGAAGAGAGGATCGCTCCTCCCCATCATCCAGAGAGTTGTTGCCCGCCTTGGAACAACTCACAGCCAACACTATGAAACACTATGAAATTCAACATAATTTTTTTCATAGTGTGCCAGCCAGGCACTTGAAGATTATTCTGAGGAGGTCAAGTTTAAGTTCCAAGGGCATCTATTTCAATTCCCCATTTCTAAAATTGCAGGAGTTGAGTTTTGCCAGATTGAATGTTTAACAAAGTCACAAGATAGCAAGGAGTTAAGAGTATTCACTGGCAACAACTGACCTGTAAGTCACTCTAACAGCAAAAATGCACACAGGAAAGTTTGAAGAAGGCTAGCAGATGAGACATTACAACTTATCTGAAACCCATTTTAATATTTGAACATGATCTCCAAATTCATTTTGCACTGGGACATAAAACAGGAGGAGTAGTTAGAAAGCAGAATATAACATTCCTTGGTCTTCAGCCTTTTATGGAAGCTTTCATATTTGTCCTGTGGTGACTCAGAGCTGCTGAGCAAAATAATCTGGATTTGTTTCAGCAGCTGCATCTTTGCAGTTTTATTGCCATCCTATAAAGCAATGGCTCTCAAATGTTTTCCCCTTGCTCCATTTTAGATTATGCACCCTGCTCCCTTCTCCTATTTAAGAACTGCATATGCAGCTCCTCTCTAACTGGAAGTGTATTCTCTGTAAGAGGTGAAGAGGCAGAAACGGGCTGCAAGCAGGGCAGGCATGCAGCTCAGAGGAGTCAGCTGGACAGGGACGGGGGTGGGAAGGGGGAGAAGTGCACATTCTGTGCCTTCTCCGCTCTGCTCCCTCTCTACTCTGAGACCCAGTCTCCACTAAAACCATGTCTTCCTCCTCCTGCAGCCCAGGGGCAATTTCTGGATGTGCCTGTGTCCAGTCCATTAAGCATCTCCCTCCTTAAAAGATAACAGTCATGGCTCCCAGTTTGGGAATCACTGATGTAACAAGTAACATACATGCATGCAGCATACTTTGAAACCACACTGAGACCAGTAAGTGCCTGCTTTCAAAATGGTTGGAGACAGGAATACTACTGTGAAAGTCTTTCATGCTTGCCCTGTTCCTATTCCATACTGTTTCCTAAGTAGCTCACTTCAGACCACAGCCAGAAAAGATGATGCTGGGCTGGATGAGCCTACGGTCTGACTCAGTACAAGCATTTTATATTAGCCCTACCTTTTGAAAAGATAACGTAGCACTGGAATGAACGTATTGACAATTTGTTCTTTAACAGTAATAATAATGACAGTAGCGAAAAAAACAAAACCAAAGGGGAAAAAAACCCCAACGAAATAAAAACACCACCCACCAAAACTTTAGATCACACATTGGCTTAGAGCTTTATTTAAGCCTGAAAGTATGACACCCAGACTTTACAAAGAGTGAGATTATATGATGTGACAATACGGAAGTTCTGCAAGTGAGTTCTGTTTTATTCTGTCTAAACACCACAGCAAAATATGTTGAAACCCACAAGCAATTCAAATGCAATCTGAAGGCAGATCCAAGCATCTGGATCAAGGAGTTCAAGGTAGGCAAGAGACAGCTATCACTAACTGTTTTTGTAATAACTATGAAAAGTAGTTTCCATATTTAAACTTCTAAAATGCTGGTGACTCGGAAATATTTTATACACCGATCGCAGCAGAATTTGTTTAACCGGTTTCAGTAATGACAGATACTTACATCTGTTGATATAACAACTGACAGTTTTCTTATATCGGAAAGAGTCACCCATAGAAGAATATTGGTACTTCCTAAATCACCCTTTATAGGCGTTCACTTTAAGTGAGCAAACAGGAAAAAAGTTGCAAAAAGGACTTCCTCCTAGGATTTCTACAGCAGCTCAGTAAAAACCAGTGAAGCAACAGTTCAGTCTTACTCGTATAGATCAAGTCTTTCTCACTGGATAGCAACATGGCCACAAAACTACCACCTCGGGAGGAATTTGAGAACTGGACATCTTCTCAAGTCGCAGATCTCCTAAGACAGGTACTGAATATCTATGTAACACTCTAGACAGTCCAGTCTATATTCAGCTAGCAGAAACTCTTACTGGATTTATCTTTGACAAACAGGTATCTTATCCTAAATCTAGCACAGGGATTCAAAAGTACTGAAAATAAATTACTCAGCTATTGCCACCCCCAAGAACTTACTAAGTGAGTTTCTTGGTGCTCTCCTGTTTTTTGTAGAAATTTAAGTCACGGTAGAAGCTGCTAGCTAAGATCTCCTACATGGCAAATCATATAAAAATGTTTGCTCATGGGGATATTTCTCACAATAGAAAAGGTATTTCATGCCCCAATTTATTTCCTGCTGGGAAGAAATAACCATTTCACTGCATGGGGGTCTAGATTTTATTTCTGAATACTGTTTTAAAACTTACAGCTTCTCAATAAGAATCTACTGTTCATTTTTTCTTCTCAATGCATATATACCTGCAGTAGTTGCTAGATGTTGCTTAACTATATAAGGTACTGGAGCATTTATTTTTTAATCATTCCTTTGTCTGCTTGTACATTTCCTAGTTCTGCAATGTCCTTTCTACTATATATAAAAGAATCTGAATTGCACAAAATATTCCAAGCTTGTCTTCAGTCATCCTTTCACTACTCGAATAATTTACTCCCAGATACATAAAATACATCCTCCATGATCAATCCTTTTTTTGATATCGTATTTTTCCTTGTAACTTACTGAATACTATGATTTAGGTTTTAGAATTCTACCTGTAACTAACTTAATAAAGTCCATTCACTGCATTTTGATATATAGTCTCGCTCAACATTTCTTTAGTTTGTTTTTTTTTTAATGCAAGCTTCTCTATATAATTTTATATACAGATTTTTCTGTTTTGTGTTCATCCTAATTCTAACTATAGACGCACCAATCTTTTCTGGTACCTGTTTTAAGCCAACAGTGAGGTTTCTTATAATTTTCAATTGAAGGAGCATACAATATTTATCAAGGAAAATAATACAGTGTAATGAACTCTTTCTACAAGAGTTCCATTTGTAGCCACGTAGAAAGTAGGCCAAAGGTTAAAATGTTCATTTTCTGTTATTGTTTTTCCATTTTGCCTTGTGCATAAATACATACACTCATTCATGCAAAATTCAAAAAAGATTAAAACCACTACTTGTTTCACAATGCAGATGTATCACGGGTGGACCACTCCCCACGTTAAGCTAACCTGTTCCACAGAGTTAATTCATACCATAATGATAATTTATTGGCTAAGCTGTGAATTTATTACTGTGAACAGCTACTCAGAGGATTAATTAGCTCGAAGCCTTTCAGCTTAAAGGCAATCCAACTAATTAATAGAAGATACAATGATTTTAAGGTACCCTGCAATTCTACAGCAGAATACAAGATAGACAATTAAGAATAATTGTTCAATAACTGAGAGGCTTTCAGGGAAACTTCAGCAGGCACGCCATAACTACCGGCTTCGTACTTTTTAAGAGAGAGTCTTCCAGCTTTATAAAAAGCTGTTGATGCCTATGCTTACACTCAAATCACTGATTAAAGCAGCTGAGAGACCTAACTACTACAGTGTAACCGACATTAAGCACTTGACCATTCCGCGTATCAAAGCCCTGCGTGGGGAGGAGCAGCCATTTGTGAGTGGCCACCTGTGCAGAGCTGTTCAGCTCCCGCTACCAGTGCTCCGGAGAGAGCCTGAGCACCAGACAGATACTACCACCATTTCCACAGTCACCCTACATGCCAGGGCCACCCCCTCCACCCCGACACGGGGCATGCGTGTGCATGAACCCTAACATAATGCTGTTAAGGTGGCAGAAACAAGCTCTCAGACATGCTGGAACAGGGATTACCTCATAAGCTGAATTTGCCCCCTTTTACATACACAGCAGAGTCTGTAGTTGCTTCTTCATGTATTACCTCTTCCATTCACAAAAACTGCCTCCTTCAGTGCAGAGAAACCAGTATGTTTGTGCACTAATCAGGGTCGTTACAGAAATTGAAAGGTACGCAAGGCCAGGGCTTGCTGAAAAAGAGAGAATGAATTCATGGTAATGTTGATTTAATTCTGCCTTGAATACCAGATTCTGTCACTGCCATAGCTCAGCATTTTTTACCTGAAGACATGCAAGTCACACAGAAAAAACATGACCTTTCCTGAGTGCTTGACTTGAAATTTCAGGCTCTGATTAGCAGAAGTGGTGAGGGCTGCGAGTTGCAGACACAGTAGCAGCTCTGCACTCAAGGTAAAAATAGGCCAAAAAGCTCTGCTCACAAGGCCAAAACATATATGCATGTAAGTCTCCCAGATCCTAAGTGGTCATAGTGAGGCATCCAACACCACTGGAGACTGAGTTTTATTTCTCATGCACCTCAACTCCCCCTTACTAACAGAGTTTTCCATTCACAGGGTGGTCTTAAAAAAGCAGTTAATTAACATTTCTGAAGCTCTCAGACAACAAAAAAAGTGCCGTAGAACAGCTCCAAACAAAACAAAACCCTTCTGGGTTCAGAGAAGGTTGGATTACTGTGCAGTATGGGTATACAAGACAGCAGACAAGTGGTAAGCACTGAACAGAATACAACATATCAAACAGCAGTTCAGTACAGTCACTTTCACGTGCTGTGACTAAGGTTGGGTCTCCTAGAAGAGGTATACTGAGGTTGGTGTCATAATATATATGTACTAGGTGTATGTACATGTGTACAGTACAATTTCAGTGTTTCTTTACCTTTTTGTATAAAATCAGTAACTTCACTACTAAAACAATTAACTCCATTGATTTTACTTCTTTTCTTCATAAGTGAAGATAATAACGGAAATCTGTTAGCCTTACCTCCCTGTTATCTTGCATCCACGCTATAATTGCAACAACACTGAAATATTCCATGTTGCGTTCAGAGCAACACTGCTACTTGGTCTCCGTTAGCCATGTAGTCTAATCCCCTTCAGCACTGATCTTAATGCTACAGAGTTCTTGAATATATAAGGAAATGAAAGGTTCCGTGATCATCACTAAACACCAGTATTGAGACACCTGCTTATCATCTGTTTGTCAGGTGTAAAGAGATCAGATTTTCCCTTACCCAAAAGTTACACCCTTGATTACCATAAGGCAAAGCACAGAAGCAGCTCATCAGACCCAATAACTAGAAATAGATGGGCAAAAGCCAAGAGCAGAAAGCATGCATTACCTTGATTCTTTGAGGCTCCACCATCAGTGCAACTTACGGCAAATTAACACATTCCAGCCATTGGTCCAACACACACAGCAACCCCCTCCTTTGAATTGTGATCCATTCTGTCTTGCAAACAACCAGCACTCTTCCAATCATAGTACAAAACAACAATTTATTAACTCAATCATAGTTTTTGGCCTATAAACCAATATCTGAATACATGCCTGAATATAAAATTTTCATCTCAAAAAAGCAGGTAAAATACACTTTGAATGTTGATAAATGCAGATAAAATACACTTTGAATGAAAGTGTGATCATTTTTAAGTGTTGTAGAAATAATTATATCAGAAAAGCCACATAAATAGTTCTAAGAATATTTTCAATAATATTTCTCTGTTAATGTCTGAGTTGTTCATTACTGCAACAGCAATTTACAGCTAAGCATTAATTTCAAGAGTGGCACATTCTTACATAAAAGATTTACAATTTGTTTCCCAGTTTCCATGCATAACAGTGTAGTTTCTTTGAAAAGACAGGCTAAACCATTTAATACATGGTAGGATTTTTAGGACATCTTCAGCACTGCTCCATTCCTTACTACTTTCTAATAAAGGAAATATGCCCATCTTTGGGGGTTTTTTTTCAAATTTCTGTCATAAAGAGATACTACTTCTGGACATCCCTGTTTCATTTTAATACATAATCAACACCAACTTTTTTTTAAAAAGACTGCCACCACAACTATGTTACAGAAAAGAAAACCCGTTCCCAAACCCAAATTCTTTCCAGAAATGTTCTTCTGTCATGGGAACTGCAAGACACACTTAGCCCAAACTAGCTGCAGCCAGGCATGTAAAATCAGAGCTTTCTCTCTGATAGCCTTCACTTTCCAGCAGTCAGTGATGCAACCACTTCCAGAGGTCATGGCACAGCTACTGAGGGACTTTTGTCACAAGCTACCTTTTAGCCTGTCTCTAATGCTGGACTCCTCTTACCCCATAGCAATTAAAGATCTACAGAGTATTTATGTTGGGCTCCTTGTTCCATTTATGTTATATTTGTTGCTTCCTAATTTCATCTTGTCTCCTCCCTTCACAATTTTATCAGCTTTTATCCCCTGTAGACTTTCTTCCTAAGAAAGAGGTAATACTGTGTCTTATCTCTTACGTGGAAGTTACTACATATTTCTAAGCATTACTGTTTTTCTGTCCAATATTCTTTTTTCCAATTATCCACATCAAATAGTATAAAGATTTCCACAACCCCAAGTATTTGAGCACAGAAATATTAATTACTTTGTTTATAAATGTAAAGTTTCATATTACTGTAATAATTCTATTTTTTTCTCACCTCAGTTTGGAATGCCTGAGTCTGCTGTGGTGGTAGAAAAACTGGGCATGAATGGATCTCATTTCTTGGTAAGCAAATATTTCATAAGGGTATTCAAGCATATTTCAGCGTGAGGCTTGTATTCCTTACAGTGCCAGAAAATAATCTGACATTCTCCTTCTCCATACACACTTCATCAGTTGCTCTGATTTCCCATTTTAGTGGGTTGATTCACATCTCTGACTCAAGGAACCCTGCTGCACAACCAAAATCCCAGCCACCCCACCTCCCCCTCCAGAGAAAGTACAGATATATAGAATCAGCAATTAGCACAAAAATGTGGCAGGGAACAACTAATGAAATATGGTTTAGAGGGTAGTGGGTTGGGTTTTTTTAAGAATATATGTATTCTAAAGCTCTTTTTTATATAAAAGCTTTTTCATAAAACTGGCATGATTAAGAACATTTACCAATAGAGAACTCTACATTAATTTTACAATAAAAGTTTACAGATTCTAGGAACAATGTCTGAAAAAAAAAACCATCATTTCCTTTGTTGATCTCTGTAGAAGTTTTTGCATAAGTGTGGTTAACTGATTGCAACTAATTGAAGAGAGAAACAGAATAATGCTTCTAACCAGGGCAATTGCTCTACGGCTAATTCCATTTGCATAGCTATTGAAGCAAAAGACCTTTAAGAACTATTTTAAAGGTAACATAATTGTTACCACGTATTTATGTGCTGCAGAGAAATTATGTTTGTTGGGCAATTCATTGCTCAACACAAGTGTTTCCTAGATGTGTCAGGAGATACATCTGCTGTTTGTCTTCACAAGGGCTTCAGTCCCCCAAAGTGATTTGTTAGACCACAGCTACTCAGGTTCATGCAGGTACACTTTGTTTAAAACTACATGGCCACAGAGTAAAATTGGGTTTTGCTAACAATTCGTGGTAGCACAGTAGGGCTAACAAAGCGGTGAAATACAAACTGATTCCTGTCCCATTCGTGTGTTGTAAATTGAATTGATAAAGGTGCTGTAATAAGCTGAGTGAGAGGGAATGAAGTTAAAGCTAAGGGTGACTGTGTTGGCTTCTTATGCCTGCTGCAAGCAAAGCTGTACAGCAGCAGTGGGAAAGGGTGTCAGAAATATTTATTTTCAAACATTCGTGGTAACCTAATCAAAACTTAAGTGAAAAAAGCAAGAGACAGTCTTTGGTGATAGTCTGCAGTGCAAAAGCAGTATGATTAAAAACTAAAGCATTTGCTAGCATCTTCTCCAAACTATGAATTCTTTTTAACACATCTTTAAAGATTATTTTGCACTACAGAAAACATGGCAGTATATGCGTGATACAATGAACAACATCCATTTTTGATGGCATTGTAGAGAAAACGAGACAGGTCTCACACTGGTGGTAACCTTCCTACAGCTTTCATGTGTTCTTCAACTGAATTGTTCAGTAGCATTGTGAATGTGATAAGTCTGTGATAAGGTATGCTTGAAACAGAATTAATTATGACAATACTAAAAAAATAATGACTCAAGAACTTATATTTTGATATCATTATAGCAATATTTGAGTAACTACAAGATGCTGTTCTCCTATGTACAAGCTAATATGTATATTAACTTGTAAATAATTAAATCCACTTTTTTATCCCAAGCTCCTAGCCTGGTATACAAGAAGTATACCATTCCAGGAGTGAGAAACAACTTCTCAGTTAGAAGGAATCTGATTTAGAAAGTATGGCAGAGTAACCAAGTGGCTAAGGTACACGCTTCCACAAAGAACGTCTAAGTTTCCGTCTACACCGCTTATACAGCTCAGTTCCCTAACTGGATCTACCAGTCTGTGTAGAGGTGTCTAGAAATACAAAATTCCAAAATGTTTGTTCTCTTATTACACCTGTTTCTTCCCTTTGTCCAGAACCTTCAGTTCTGCACCTCAGTTTATCATGCATTTATAAGGTTTACTTCACCACACTCTGCAAAGTCTTAACAGAACTCCAGTATTACCTTTGGACAGTGAGCTAAAAGTCACTAGAGGAAAGTTAGCCATCCATCACTAGAGAGCAGTGAGCAAAAAACCCCCAGAAATTCCATAAATGAGTAAACATTTCAGCAAGCCTGATGCCATCTACTGAATGAGAGTGGCAGTTTACTTACACATACTAATGATTTTTAGAAAGGAAATACAAGTTTGCCACTATACGTGTGTACCTAGAGACATTACACGTGCAGATCTCAAAATAACACGTGCAGTGTTTCTATGCGTCTCCCCAATATCAGATGGATATTTAGATATGAGATCTGTTAGGTATCACTGGAGAGAATACTCCTTCTAGTCTGGCAGATAAAGAAGATAGCAACTCTCTGTGGTGTCTTCCATGTGAATTTAGTGAACTTCCCACCGCTGCCCATTCAGAGAGACACAATTTTCTGTTTTACTTTTGCACAGTCTGAAAACCTGTCTTCCATCCATGAGCATTGCTGCAGGAAGTACATTAAGAGTGCCTGCGAGGGCTGAGAGGACAGCCCGAGCAGAGCCAACTTGATGCCCTCCAGCCAGCCCTCCACAATCCTCAGACATGCCCTTCTTCCCACTGCAGAACTCCTCCAGCCTGCCCCAAACCTCTGCCATGGCACCGACACCCTAAGCCTATGCAGCACAGGCTTTTTGCATCAGTGAGAGAAATCCAGAGAGGCAAGTCCCCTGTGGGTTAGGCAGCATGCTGGCCTCACTGGCAGGTACATTTCCTGGAAAGCAACACAGGCAGCCAGCATGCCACAGGTTTGTCACAGGATATAACCACCAACACACCACCTGTGCCTCTGTTTCCTGCGTGGCTTCAGTGAGGACACTCATCTCTAACTTTCTGAAAGAATGAATGTTGTCAAAAGATGGAGAAATGCTACAGAAAGTAATTACCCCTGAAACTCACCAGTTAACTAACACAAAGCACATTAGGGGGTCTTCCTGCACAAGTCCTTCATGTCAAATACAGATTACATTTTATTTGAAAGTGAATCAGATGGATTTATCAATACCAAGTTCTTTCTGACATTTAAAATGTTCAAAGTTGAATCATGCAGGCACTGTAGCCACATAATGTGATAAATTCACCAGAACACCTTAAATCAATTTTGTCTGGTTTCAGAATAGAAATAATCAACATTTATATAGTCATTCCTTTGAATATTTCTTGTATTTGAGCAGCTAAAAGACAATCACTTTATAGCAATATTATATTGTGTTCTATGAACATAGTGAGTATCAAACTATCTTTTGTAGCACACAAGTACATGCATTTTATAAAATGTTATGAGTAATAGCTCCTCTTTACACTTCTGCAGAATCCAAAAAACACAAAAGGATGGTGTATTACATCTGAGGCATACCGTGCAGTTTGGTATTTTTATCAGTAGTACTATACTTATGGGACCTGCATATTGAAAGACTATCACATGAATGATGCTAATCTAGTCCTAATGTGCAAATCAGTATTTAGCCACAGCTGTGTTGCACAGAGCATACTATATTCTTTCTTGCTTTTTGATGTCTGAACTTGCTACACTGTACTTTTCAGTTCCCTCTAAGAGTAGGTTGGTTGTTTGATGGATTTTTTTAAATTGTTTCAAATTCTCAGTGACAGATTGAAAAATATTCCCATATTCTTCACCAATACAATAGTGGGGTTTTTTTAGAGTAATATTTAGGGAATGGAACCTGCATCTTCCTGTGGCAGATTCAGGCCTCCTTGACAGTGCAAAGTACTGTCAGACCTTATCAGGTTCAACTCACCAAGGCTGTGCTTCGATATCCAATTAGGTCAGCACTGCTACTGAGAAATAGCAACTATCATCTCACTTAGGTGCTCCTTTCCATCCCTGCAACGCAGAAGCAGCAGACAGGAAAGGATAGGGACCACATCCGCTTTCTCTAGTGACCACAAGGACTGAACACACCAATACCTAGAACTTGTCTGTGGCTATGTGAATGCTGCAGAGTCCCACAAGACCTTCCCCAGTTTCAGATAAGAGAATGTTTCCCAGTACCGTAAACAGTATTTTAGCAGCCTGAGGTAGGGGAATGGGTGGAAAGACAGATCAAAATTGCTTTCGGCTACTTAATTATGTTACGAAAGAGCTAACCAGCATCAGGTTCTGTTTGTTGGACCTGACATCCATCCCTTATACATAGTTTCACAAATAAAATTGGACCATGAATGCCTAGAGTTTCCAAAAGGAAAAAAATAAATAAAATTTCTAGGTTCTACATAAGCAACAGAAATTAGAAACAAACAACAGAAATAAGTATCTTACTAAGTACTTCTTTATAACCTAATTCCTCTGTGAATTATCAAACTCTTAACAAGCAAGCACATGAAAGCTTGCATATGGTGACACCTGGAGAAACACGGTGCAAGTTGAAGGTGCAAGTTGAAGGTACAAGTTGAGTCTCGTGCTGGCTGTTGACAGCTAAATGCCACAATTCTGTGTCTAGGGTTGAACAGTATACAGCTTGTCTCAGAGAGCTATTCACTTTTATCTACCATCTGACACATACATACGCACATCCTTTCAGCAATAGACTTTGCAGAGGCTGAGCCTCTCCGTCTCCCACTTTACGCATCCTTGACTTTGGTGCGCCTACAACTTCTCTTCTGCTTGATTTTTAGCCAGGCATCTCCTTCCCTTTTTACCTCAGTTAGGTTCTTTTGTTCATGAAAGGAAATCTCTTCTAGTGACATTTCTCATCGATCTGCAGTCCTATGGGCTTTCCTCATTTCCATCCTTCTCAGCTGTAGGCGTTTCCCATCAGAGGCAGCGGAGCTGGCTCAGATACTAAAGGTACTTTTTCAGAAACACCTTGATTTCCAGGTTTTTCTATATCTCTGGACTCACGCTCTTGACAAAGAGCCCAGACAGTGGTATAAGCTGGGCACCTTATCGATCTTGGCATCTATCCATATAGTAAGTGCTTAACAGACTCTGAAAATACTGTTAAAATAAAACTGTTTAAAATTTAAAGTTTCCCAGGGCAAGTAGAAACTGAAAATAGTTTCTCCTCTGGGTAGATAGATTCAAAACATTAAAATAGAGGGCAGAAGTTGTCAACAAAGAGTAGATAAGTGCAATCTCTGCCCCTTAGCAGTTCTTCCAGAGTGACGCAGGGGGTCTGCCAGCAAAGGGACAGCCAGCACAACAGCTTCCTAGGTTGCCCTGAACATCACTGGCCATCAAGTTTGGAGGGGTTTGGTTCAGTTTCTTACCAAAGAGGAAACTGCTTTTAAAAGCAGAATCATAGGTACTTACAGTCATTTCAAAAATAGGAAGTTGATAAGAACATACATAGAAAGGAAAACGTTCAACATTTATGATAACCAGAATCAGAGTGACCTTAAAGAGACCGGGGCTTTAAAGGAGATACTTTACAGCTTAGTGCATCTGCTGCTTATCAATCATCTTCAATTAAGTAGTGAGGTACAAGGACATTGCAAATTCATGCATCTTCCACAAAGCATAAGGCATCTGTAAAAGTGAAATGTGCACATTTGTCCTATTCTTCAAAAACCCCAAAAGATAAATATGAAGATAGAGTACTGAATGTAGATTTAATTTTTGAAATCTAGGGCACCATAAAGATCTGCATCATTATCTGGCCCATAAGAACACACGTGATTTTAGCTATCAATTTATTCATTTCAAAATACATTAATATTAGTAAGGAAAACACTCAAAATATTAGTCTAATATACAAAGTCAGACATCATTATCACCAGACTCCCATGAATGCTTAGAAACTGAATTTGTATCCAATTATTTAGAATTATTTTCCTGCTAAGTATTTTTAAATATATCAAAAACAATTTAATAAAAGCATTTCACGCCATGATCTAGCAATGTAATCCTGCAGTAAGAAATCCCGAGCCAGTGCAAAAGCAGTCATTGCAGGAGAGGCTCTTTTTTTTTTTCTGCGACAGAAGAACATTTCTATTCATACCGCAAATGCTGCTACCAGAAATTGTTTGACACAAATTTGCTTGGTTTATGCAGTAGCTGTGAATGATGGGAAGTCCTTGTCTGCTTTCCAGTCTTTAAGCTCTGGCACACAACAATCCAATGAAATTCTAAATGTCAAATTAGTCATAATTACATTAAATATGGATTAAAGGAGTATCTTCTGATGCAGAATTCTTTGTTCTTAAAGTTTACTGACAATTTTAAATGTTATTATCCTTCAAGTTACTCTTCAAGTTTTGCGGACTTTTCAAATTCAAGGAACATGAAAAAGAATGTGGAAAGTTGTGGAAATTAAGCCATTATGCCATAGTTTCCAACATTGACTTTGTAAGCCCTGGGCTGAAAAATAGGAAAACTCCACACATTCTCAGGCTTTCCAATTTTCTTCCTATTTCTGCTTTATTCAAACATCTCCATTGGACAAATGCACCCCTGTTGAGAACGCTCAATGAAATTGTCTTTAGAGACAATTTGTGATCTGAAGAATCTTCATTTTGGGAGCATTTGTACTCTTTCCTCCCTGAAAAATCAGGAGCTTTTACAATGCATGCAAGTTGAAACTTCACAACACTAACGCCTAAAATCATTACTCAAGTTTTAACTCAAGACCGATTATAGTGGATTTTAAAAAAATCACTTTCCTATTGTTAAATACCGGCTGCTAACCATTTCAGAAATCTTCTAAAGTCCCTACAATGTCACAATTAGGTCCTACTGCTTTCATTTTAGCTGTTTCCAATACAGAGCTATAAATTCCTAATTCTCCACTCTTTATTTTAACCTTGAAGAAGCAAGTGAAGGTGGGAAACAGCTTCTAAAATGCCAAGTTCATTTTATTGTTGTTTTTCTTCCATACGATACTGACCTTACAAAAAAAAGGGCGGGGGGAAGGGACAGAAAAATCATCAGTAAGCAAAAGCATATTATAAAAGTTACATAAAGATTATTTAATGAAGTAATTATAAGTCTTGGTCAGCAAGTCCCACAGGAAGTCAGCAAAATACGTCAAGCAGGGACGACGGCAGGTTTTCTCTTCTCCAAATACATACTTTTCTTATTAAAATTACTTATATATATGTGCATATTTAAGAGTAGACCAAATTTGTGATTACATACTGAGAGCTGCAGCTACGCAAAGGTATCAAACATGACAATTATAGACAGTTTTGTCTATATTTGTCTGAATGTCACTCAAGACGCAGCAGTTGGAAAGCATTAGTTGACTGTGGTTTGTAGAAGCATTTCAGGAAGTTATAATTCATGCTTTTATATTAACAAAGAGCTAAACTGGAACAATTGCAGAGAATTTCCCATAGATACAGTCTTAGATGAGTCCACATTTATGAGATGGGTACAGTATCTTTCCAGCAGCATGGAAGAAAATAAAGCTTGGGAATGCAAGATTTTCAGGAGTGCTTGCTTTTAAAAATTAAAAGACTGGTTTCAGAAAAGATCAAGAAAGATCTGAACTAACTGGTGGGAACACTAATCAATTTACAAGCAGCATTTCCTTCTGTAAATATTGTTTCCTATGAACCCAAAATAACTGAAATAGATTGGAGAATTAAAAAAGAAAAATCTTTTGTTCCTACTACTCATCCACAGCAGTTTTGTGTACAAGTCTATGCTGTTTCTATGAAAGGGTGTGTTACATTAAAAACTGCAAGACATGAAAGCAAAACTGAAGATTAATCAGGAGGTAACAGTGTGTCCATGGGAAGGGAAAGCCTCCACCCATCTGGATTTTGCTGCTCTTGCATCTGACATTTCACATTCATCTTTGATAAAATGAAGGACACAGCAAAGAATTTATGTTCATCTTTGGGTCCAATTTCTCTCTCAGAAATCTCTTATTATGAGAATTTTTAATGTCTAAGAAAAATTATTCTTACAACATGCATTTATACTGGCTAGGGTAACTCTACAGCCATTATCTTTTTTTTGAGAGTAAAAGAAATACTGGAAATCTAATAATCATGTACGGTAAAGACAATAAAGTATACACGTCTGGACCTCACTGAACAGAATAAACATAACTGTATCATTCCTTAGCATCACAAAAATGAAAAGAAGTTGACAATAAATTTAAAGTAGACACAATCTCACACTAACTATTGCACTTGCACTGATTTAACAGTCTTATTGATGAGGGATACCATGGTACTCTTGGCCTGGAACATTTTTCTGAAAGTTTCTAGGAAAATACTTACAGCAAAAAAATGCAGCAAAGACTAAAACCAGCTGAATATTATTGATTCTCATGAGAAAGCATGAACAAAGTTAAAAATCAACACTGTAAAAGTTTTTTTTCTAAGAAGGGGGCAATACTTAGGGTTTGGAAAGGTGAATACACAAAATTCCACTGAAATAAAGGAAATCCTATGAGAGCCAGACAATATAGCAGGGAGAGGGCTCCTTGCAAAGAGGCCCGGGAGAGCCAGAAGTTTTAAGTTGTTTATTTCCATTGGGTTTAGAAAGGGAGGACTTCAATTTACTGTGTAAATACAGGATTGCATTAAATAATATAGCTAGCTTTAGCAAAAGTTTCTATTCCAAACCGAAGGAACCTGGAAAGGCCCCAAATATTAATACACTACTTGGAGCAGTGAGTGATGTAGTGCCAAAATGAGATAAATGTCCCAGGAAGTACATTTTGAGTTGCTATTCCTGATGAATCAAAGCAGAACTAATTGGAGTCCTGATTGCAGAAATGAAAGATGGCTAGAAAGATTTATTTAAAAATAAATTAAAACAACTGTATTTTCACAAAATAGCAGAGAAAGTACACTTTTGTTGAAACAACTTCTAAATATGTCTGGATACTGCTACTATAAATCTACTAAATGTAAAAGGACATGAACTAAAGCAAAAAGTGCACTGTAAGTCCCAACAAGACATCCACAAGGGTGTTACGTGAGGATGACTATGCCAGGAGAGTTCTGCTGGTAAATTTTGCACATAGATGCACTTGTAACCTAAGAGATAGACATAATCCACAATAACCTGAACACATTTTGCTAATGCTGACTGAGCTGTAATGGCTGTATTAAAAGGCTTAACACAGCTGAAATGAAAATCCATGAAGTCTGAAATGCAAATTTATAGAAGCAAGAAATACAGAGGCAGATAAAGACCAAGCTACCAAGCGTCAGGGGTTTTCCCTTTGCAAAATGAAGCCTTCCTGTTTTCTTTTGCCATCTGCTCTGAATAAGCACAACGCTACGGGGAAAAAATAAAAAGCAAACTAAATAGGAACAGCAAACTTGTAGATTGCTACAAATGTAGTGACTGCTAAATTTCGACATAATGCTGTCTTTAATTTAAAATGATCAGCAGATGGCTTGCACAACCTGTCTGTTATCAATACACTGTTAACAGCAATGCAAGAATGCAGCCGTTCCTAGAATGGCTCAGAGGACATTATTAAATATTTATCAAATCTGTCCATATCTAAAAACCTCATGGAATTTGTCCACATAAAAACAAAAACCACAAAAACAAAACCCAAATCCAGTTGCAGAGATCTGTCATTAGTGAGTTTTCCCATTGCCAATTCCGTACATAAGCACAGACTTTAGCATTAGGGAATCTGGCTTGACGTTTGGGTTACATTGCTGGAAAACCACATGACACACTGGTGCTCAGAAAGAGGAGTGCTGGAAAGAAATTAGGATTCCCAGAGGCCCTACAAAACCAGTGCTTATAAGAATTTCAATCATTTCATGTATTTTAGGCCTCTGGAATACTGAAGGATAAAGTCTGTCCAAAATTCACATTAGCGTGATAAATGCAGTAACACAGCTTCTACTTGTAGGGTATTTGGTTTCCTTTGCAGTATTTGAATTTGCATTAGTAAACAAATAGGTGTAAAATTCCTATGAAAGAAATTCTAAATTGTTAATTAATATTCTGACGTCAAATGCTTTTGTTTCTGCACTTTTCATTTCCTCCAGTGCTCCTGCGTATCTGGGCTTTTCCATTTAAATTTAACTATTTTGCCCCTTGCTACTCGAATGCAATCTACATTTTTAAAAGGTGTTATTGTCTGCATCCACTGCAACACAGTCCTCTAAAAGCATAAGACTGAGGACTATTAAAATCTTACAATTGCCCAGGGTTGATTTGTCATGGTATGACCCTGATAGAGTAAAAATTTGTTCTCTATTAAACTTTCATAAAAGTCCCAGTATACTAAAACAACATCTGATAAGCATAATATGAGTAGGCAGGATGTTTAACCATCTAAATGTAGGAAAAGACAGAAACAAATAATTATACAGGTCGTACAATTAAAAAAAATGGACACTAGATTACAAATGTATATTCAATAGTTATAGTTGACAACCTATTTCACTCATGCAGAACTACCCAAGGAAAATGCTGACATTTGTCCTGAATCTCGTGTCTCCTGTGAAGGAGGAAATGCATCACTTCATTTGTGCATCAGATTGTCTGAGTCCTGCAGTACATGAAAAGCAGAAATATCTGTATGTGTCAACAACATCTTGTAAATTAAGGAGACTCTTCACTAGAACGAGCAAAACCCCCTCCAAAACTGAACCTCTCACCGGAACACTTTTGATTCAGGTGTTTCACAGAGTATCTGTATAAACCCAGCACTGAATTTTAAAGAAGCAATAGGAAGAAAAGCAAATAACATCTGTAAGAATGAAGGCATAGTCCCCAAAGCCTGGGGTTATATTTGGTCATAGCATATACACTTTCCCAACAGAAAGTCCTCTACCAACAAAATGTCAGTGTTTTCTAGAACTGTACCATGCATTATTTATGGTGTTATTGTTTCTTCCTTTTCCCTGTCCAGTTAAAAATTCCTGAACTTCACAAGTGTAGCACTGTATTTTCTGTTGGGTCTTGAAGGATTTTTGTGCTCATGAATGAATTCAGGAACGTAAGAGAGGAACTCAACAATTAGATACTAAAAGGGTTTTTTTTATGTCTCCCTATGTTTTTGATCATAACGCATGATTATGACCACGTTGGTTCCAAACGAGAGAAATATCCATTTGGGCAGCACAGATAAAATGGGTATAAACTGACATTTGCAAACAATAGCTGTATTTCCACAATGCAACATGAAATATGGTTCTAAGGCCAAGAATTTCATAAATATGTTTTTGCCTCTGTTGAGCATTTGAAGTAACCCATATTCATGAAATCTTGGATATTAATTTTAATCAGCTAAAGCCAAATATAGTCACTTTTGTTCTGCCTAATGGTATCCAGGTCCACAGACACTCCACATAAGCATGGCCATGGTCAATAACTATCCCAAGATCCATCATCTGAACCTCTCTGTGCTCGCATACACAACTCAGAACTGCAGACTCGCTCTCTCACATTCAGATAATAGTGGGAAACAGTGTTCATTTTACAAACTTGGTAAAATGAGGAATGCCAGGATCTTTTACTTGATAGATAAAACAAGACAATGAGGAAAAACAAATACTTAAGTAATTTAGAAGACATATGGTCATACTATGCAGGAATATTACATGGCTGGGTAATGAGAGTCATATTTAAAAACCAGTAACTAGAGAGTAGTAATAAAGGTAAAAAAAAGAGTTTAATAACTTAATGCTTTGCTTTTCTGAAGTAGAAATGCAATACTTTAGGTTTATGTCAGAGGTGCAGACCCTTATGGGTTATTTCATTAATTTATAAGGAGAAATTTCTGAATGTATTTTGTTTTCTAACTTTGCATGTCTCAAGTTTTCCTTCAATACTGAGAAATAAGTAAAGATAAAATATAGAATTAGCAACAACACCAATTCTGTGGCCACTTTAATTTACTAAGGAGGCTTTTTTTACATTTTCGCATTTTAATTACACCAGAAATAGCTACAAGTAACTGCATCCTATAAGTTATATGAGCATTGCTACTAACTTTAGTCATTAAAGTTAACTTGGGAAGCCATGCTGAAAAATAGTACTTACAATATTTATTGAAATGTGGAGAAAACTTATGTGATCAAAATTGATTGTGTTTATCCAATGAAGTTTTATTTTATTTTGACTGTGGTCACTTTAAAATGGACTGGATTCACTTTGATGTAGAACTCATTACAAACCTTTTAACACAGTGGTTAGCTTCTAACACATATACAAAATTTGCCAACATTTTATATTTAATCAATTGGCTCATACCAAAATTCAAATTATTTTCTTTTTGTGTTCTCTTCCTGTTTAACAAGCGTATGTGCCCAGTGGTAAAGATAGCTCATATATGAGCATTGACCATTATTGCCCCTTGACTTTCACAAATTCGTAGATCATTTAGAAAGCAGCATATGATTTTCATATTAATGCTCAATATTCATGCAATTTATAGTTTGCTTCTGCATGTAAACAATAGTACATGACAGTCACTCTGCGCTATAAATTGATTTAAAACCTTGATTAAAGCATTTTAAATGGTGTGTAAGCCAAAATGGAAATATTCACAGTAAGTTAAATTTCAGTATCAGTCAATGGTTGGAGGGTTAGAAAGGGGGGGGGGGGGGGGGGGCACGGGGGG
>NW_010420341.1:0-13109 GCF_000710305.1 Buceros rhinoceros silvestris
TATAATATATATATTATTTTACAGTAAAAAAAAAAAGTTGCCTTCTGTACCCAGAAGCTTGGGAGCTATTGGATATTTTTTTTGTTGGTGTTAATCATAAGACATCAGTGAGCACTGTAAACCCCCCACTGTAAAGACCCCTTTCCTTGCTCTATAAAGGTGTAAGAACAGCTAGCTGAGACAATTAACTCAGATGATTTTCACCTTGTGGTCTCTGGCTTAAATGTACTGGGAAATGGGAGCATCTCTCTGTCTTTGTACCATAAATTAAAGGAACAGCTGCACTGCAAAACCTAAGAGGTGCTAGTAGAAAGCACCACCTCTGCTACTAAACACTTGGATTAGCAGTTTTGTCAGCGTGATTAAGCATTCTTTGGCCCGAAAGGGCCCAGAGATGTTGCTAGCTATGGAGGCAGTCTGTCTTGCATGTGGCAACATAGGTGCTCCATCTGCTTGTAGCAACAGAATTTGACTTTCTAGTGGTTCTCTCCCATTACCCTTAGAGGCATCTCTTTCTTTACCTTAGGAGCCAGAATCCATAGTCACTATTGTTAAAATGTTAATGTTTGGCCCATTTGAAGTTACATAAATGCACTGCTGTTGAGCTGCTTTCCCTCCATAAGCTCTCTTGTCTTTGCTTTTCAACAATCAAGAAACTTGAATAACCGTTAGTTTTTATTTGATTATGAAAGTTTCTTAATTACTTTTACATCAATTACCCAAAAGTCAAAGTGACTCTTACCATATTAAGTCTAAATAACATTTAAAATCTGTTTTTCTAATGATGAAATCACTTCAGTAACCATAATGAAATAATCTCTAAATAAAGTCTTTCATAACTAAGTAACTCCAAAATACATTGGCATATGACCAAGGTCCATAATTACAGATTTTAAATTGAGGCTATATACTGAAGTAAATAGCTATAAAGTCATTCTAATAAACTTATTAAAAAAACCCCAAACAACAACAACAACAACAACAACAAAACCACAAAAAACCCAAAGCAAAAATTTGAACAGCTAAATCACAATGCTCTTTAAAGGGCCTTACAAAACTGACTTAGGATTACAAGGCAAAATGGCCAAGTACTCACGGAATACACCTAACCATGCCAAAGGTCAGATCTGATAACTTGGAGGTGCCTATTCCAGTTCCCTAGTCCTGTTCCTATTCGGAAATCAAGACATTCGTTGCCTAAATTGTCAGAGGCTCAGTTTGATTCATCTTTATTTTTGCCTCTGGGTCTCTGATGCTTGTTATGAGATCTTTCACAAGCTCACAGATCAGCTTACATTAAAGTCAATGGGAATTAGGCCCCACTGGATTTCCCACTTTTTGATTCCTAGAGTCCATAGACACCTGTACTTGCTGTGGGGCATGAAGAAATGCTGAAGAGACTAGTCATGCATCTGCATCACTATTGCTACTGCCTGCCTTGTCTACTTCTATTGTCTTTGTCAGTACCAAGTCAGTAAAAACCAAGCACACAGCTTTAGTTGAAATGTCGGTCTTGGCTCCTGGGCTCCTCTCCTGTACAGTTGGTATCAAAATCCAAGATACAGTCTCAACAGCCATACCATACTCTCATCTAATCAAGAGGAGGCTCCCACTTTGGCCCAGGCCATTTAAACCCATCTAAACTTTTAAACTACAAGCAGCACAGCACCTGACTCATACCTAGCCCTCTCTTACTAAAGCCACTAAAGGATGTAGAATCACAGAATCATACAATCATCTGGTTGGAAGAGACCTCTAAGATCATCGAGTCCAACCGTTTATCCTGCACTACTAGGGTCCCTAAACCATGTCCCTCAGCAAATAGTATTCCCAGACTATTTTAACTACAGTCATTCAAAATGGGGAGGCCCCTGAAAGTACACTTTCCACACTCAGCTCCACCCAGTAAAGCTATTGTCTTGCTTAACATCACCATGGTCATAGGGCTCTGTGGGTGGGTGGGAAGCCAGCACGCAGTTCTTTTGTCTTCTGAGAATCTTTCAACCCATGCATCTTCCTTGCCAATGAATGCTCTAAGAAGTGAGCAAAATTATGCAATAAACACTCATGGTTAAAGCTCTAAAAAAAATGGAGGAGGCCTGTACTACCTGATCGTCATGTGGTTTACATCACCTGATCAGACCAGAGACCAAAGTCTCTCCCTTTCCAAGTGAACGAACAGGTGATCTTATGCTGTGGACAACCACATACGTATTATGTAAGCAGAAATGAGTGTTGCACTCCCGACAGAAGTCACAGGCACAGATGACAGGGGTACTTGCTTACAATGTTGAAGATGCAGGTTTAAATTAACTAACTTAGGGAGGAGGGTGGATGCAGGTTTTCCACATGTTTCTTGAGATTGTTAAGAAGAGATTACGCTTGTGAGGAAAGGCTAGTTAACATCAGAATAAGTTAAATCTCACTCTCGTGAGTGAGTGAGAGATGATTTGCCTCTCAGCAGCCCAGAGGCAGGTAATTGAGACCCTGAAAGAAATGACATGTTGCCTTGCCCTGATATTTCCCACTCTTAATGTAGGGGACTTCCAGCTCACTGTGCTGACTTCTGAGGCTCCTAATTTTAGGCACTCAACTCTCCAGGAGTAGCAGCTGGATAACTGTTGGAGCTCCCCTGAGGTGCCAAGAGAACAGGTACTGCAGTACTGACCCCTGAGATTCTCAAATGTCTTTTTCCAAGGGACAGAGGAATCACTGAAAAAGTTTTATGGTGTGCTGAATAAGTGAAAAAAAGTTCTGATTAAATTATGTGTTTTACTTAAGAGGGATGCTGCAGTGTTTTCAACAAACAGGACTGATAATTGCATAGGGAATACAAATTTAACTAATGATGCCAACTTATTATTTAAAATAATTTGGGGAAAATTGTTATATATGCCTTTTCTTTTACCTCTATACTTTTTTACTGGCACATTTCTTCACTACCTCCCTTGGGATTTTTTTTTTCCAGAATCCATTTCTATTAACGGAAAATGTCAGTTATCCATTTCTCACTGATGAATCAAAGCTTCATAAGTGCTGTGCTTTTTATCATTTCCCTCTTGAAGCAGTCACACTCATCTAACGTAGCACAGGGCTGGCACCTAGGTGCTAATGAAGGCATGTGCACGTGATAATTAACAAGATTCCTGTTAAATATTTATAAGGGCTGAGAAATGGAATGCAGAGGGAAGACAAAACACTGTTTGACATTACCTGAATTTGCTCGAATGGTACTTCAAAGCTGAAAGACTCATTGTAGTAGGGATTCAGAGTGTTCTTTTTAATCGTAGTCTTTTTCTTCTTCAGCCTCTTACCATTCTGCATCAGATGGATCTTCACATAGGGATCTAAATAATCAAGAGAAGAAGTAGAGCTAAGAAGAGTAGTTCAGTGTTATCTACAGATTTTAATCCCACAAATTTAAGAGTCAATGAAAAACAAGGAAAACCTTTAGCAACAAACAGCTTGTATTAAACAAAGTCCTAATTTCCACTATAGAAAAACTCCTGTACGATTGCAAAGTGTTCCTGATGGAAAAAGGTACAAAACATTTATTGCATTATCTCCTTAACATTGTGAGGAAGGGGTAAATTCCCACCGAACTTTGTTCTGTAGCTCATTAACAATCCCAGAAACATTTTTACTTTAACACTGCCAACATTTCTTGGCAACGGGGCTGTGGGGAGGTTTTCCCAAGAGCTGTGAGCACTGCTGAACGCTCGCAGTTACTGGGCTTGGGTGGCTGGTTGCTCTGCCACTGCCTGGCAGCTCTTCACATCGCTCCTTGGGAGGGAGCTGCACCGCGGTTTTCCATCCTCTGCCCTCCCTGGCGGGCTGCCACTGACACAGTGGAGGGTCCGTGGGTCTGGCGCAAGGACAGATTGCGTGGCAGGAAGGGGTTTTGCCCTTTAAATATCAGTCCTCTACCTTAGTGCTACAAGCAGCCAGAGTAAGGTGCAGGCCATGGTATCAGTATAAATTACAAATTGTTCTTGCTACTCTCTATTGAATTCCCATTGTTATTTTCTATCACTTCTGGTGGCTGAGGTACAGAACTGATTTGATATCTAATCAGGTATTCCTTGTGCAAGCAAAACTCTCTGGATGTTCTTGCTGTGAAGTGGCATCTCAGTGGTTATACTTTCAATGGAAATTTTGCTGCTTAAAAATGAACAGGACTACCAGTTTGTTACAAGAGCCAGGTTCCTATTTACAGAATGAACTATCACTTCTTTCATATTGGTGTTAATTAGCAGTACCTTCACTAAGCTCAGTTATTTTTCTGTTTAGCCCTACTGTAAAGCACTACTTGAAACATCCCAAACTCACCCTTTTCAACAACCTGTATGGTACTGTCACCAGAATTTGGGTAGGTACCTCCCTTGGCTTTAGGCAGCTGAACTGTGATGTAGGTCAAGGCAAGGCTTCCCTCTAGTGAGCTTGCAGGAGCTATACAAAGCACCAGGCAGCCACAAGTCATCTGTGGCATAAATTCAGAGAGTCTGAATGCAAACTATAAAAGGAAAGGGCTTCTCCTTTCCCTCCCAAGAAAAGAATGAGGCTACAGAAGAATAATGGCAAATTAACACTGAAATTAAACATTATTACTATAAGCAGAATATGCTTTATGACTCTGCAATGAAACTCATGCTTGGAGAATCTGAGAAGAGTAATAGCATTCTGCAACAGTCAAATTATGTTTTACTGTGAAAAAACTAGGAGTTTGGGACAGATAAGCTACTCGAGTGACTTGATCACAGTCTAGAGTACCTCTGAAGGGGGCATGATTCTGGCAGTGGACTCTTCAAGCAAAGAGGTATAATAAGGTCCAATGGCTGTGAGAAGGGACTGGACAAATTCTAACTTCTTAGAAATGGACCTATACTTCAGTAACAAGACTACTGAAACAGCTGGAGTAGCTCCTCAGCTTTTGTGGTGAGCTCTCTGTTACAGAGGGTTAACATTCCTTCGCCCTCAAGAGACTCAAGTTCAGCTGGAAACTAAATCTGGGTAGGTTTATGCTTAAGGCTAGATAGAGGATTGCAAGGGCTCCTTCTGGCTGCACAATGTATGAATTAATCGGCATCATGTGAAGAGCAGAAACACTAGCAAAAACCCAATGGAGTTCTATTTCTTTTTGAACACCGAATTCAACATCGCTGTATACAGGGTTTTGAGGGTGGAAAACAGGTAAATCTGGACTCCTTCAACTGTAGATGATACTTCAGGAAAACTCATCTACCTTATTATGTTTGCTGAGGCCCCATGCTGAATGCACAAACTGTTTCAACATGCAAAATTATGTTTTAGGTATAGCTAATACATAGTAAGAAAGTTCAGTAGTCAGTGGCCAGTAGTAGAGCGTTAAGATATGGAAACGAAAAAAGACGCTCTTAAAATACAATTTGAGTAACTAGAGTGAGCTGGGAGGCTAAACAGTCCAGTAATACATTATTATTAAGGGGATTGGAACTGAAGAATTCTATTAAAATAAATGCAGCCGACGTAAGTCAATCCTTTGCTGATCTGTGCTTGTTCACAGACAATATGCACTGACTTGATGACTGTTCCTAATGATGCAGATATATTCCTACCTTGATAAACATTCCAAATTTTGGAGAAAAATATTTTTAACCCAGAATTCAAGTGGATGTGAATGCTCGGGGTCTACATGTACAGTCACTTTAAGTGATTTTCTTTTATTGGCTTTCTAGATTTTCTATCTTCATGCTGGTATGAGAGCAAAATCTGACCCCAGATAACTCATGGCCATGGGACAAGGCCCAGACGCTAGGTTTCTGCTGTTTCTTTTTCAAGTCCTGATCAGCTTCTTATTTTTGTCTCTCTGGGGATTTAAGTCAGGCTCAGTCAAATGCCAGGTTTTCAGTAGGAAAGATCCCAGTGGTACCAGCTTGCACTAGTAATGTAGAACCATTAGTGGTAGATGTCCCAAACGGAGCACAGAGGAGGACATATCATATGATACAATACCCTAATTTTTTTTTTTCATCCAAGGGGAAAATTATTGTGCCAAACCAAACACAAACTGAGGATCACCTAACCGAAATAACTTCTTTTCTAGTTTCAGAGGAAAGTATTAAATAAGTTTACTCATAACAAAGCCACTACAAATCACAACGAGGTGTCCAGCTTGAGTAAGTGGATGGGTGTTTAGAGATCTTAACTGAGATTCTTCACATTAGATTGTATCTCTATTTCTTCTTTCTTGAAGTATACTGGTCTTACCTTGTTCTCTCCTCTCTTCATTTTTCTGTGTCTCCTATATGACTCCCTCCACCACTGCATTATCTTTAGTTACACTTTCCCATATCCCATGACATTATTCCTTCCTCAACTCTCCAGTAATCTATTTGCTGGCAATCTACACAGACAACCTGATATCTAAGCACAGACTTTCTTACAACTTCATGAATAAATCACTGAAAAAGACAGATTCTGTTCCACCAAATAGCAGAGGCTGAACTGGTTGGAGTCAATTATTAGAAGGAGGGAGGATAATCAAAAGAAAGCCGAACCTCTGGGAAATGCCAGTCTCCAGCGATTTTTCTGAGATAGATAGGGTTTAGTGCTAATGGAATTATCTCTTTACTTGCAACATAACCTCAGCGCTGGCACCATTATTCATGCTGAGTAATACTTTAATATGTAAATGCTCTCATTGATACTACACGCCAGCAATGATAAACTGTCTGTTAAGTGCATAGCCTGGGCATAAAGGGCAGAATTATTTTCACCAAGCTGAAATGTCTACATCTGACACCAATGAAAATAAATAAGCATTTTACTTTATGTACTCTGGGCAGTTATCTCATTCCAGAGTAAATATCTGTCTTTGGTCAAATAAATTGCACCCCAAAATATTCACTTCACTGACGTAAGACAGTCTATTCACTTTCATGTAAACAGGTACACTGAGGAAATTTCAAGTTAGAAGAGGTGAACATCACTCTGTTTTTTCCTCCAGTTTTGTTCCTTTCAAGGAAACAGGGATTTAGATCCACATTACACCCACAGGTATCTGTGGATGGATTTACCCATCTATCTGGAGGAAGGGAGGCTACATTCAGAACACTATGGATGTCCCTCTGCCAAAGGGGACAGAATGGCTGTGTGTCCCTTGCTTAATAATTTATGTTAAGCAATGTGTGGGATTAAATAAAATTCTGCCCTCTATGATGATATGACCAGCTGGGGAGATGACAGGAGAGCATTGGATATTGTCTACATCAACTTCAGCAAGGCTTTTGACACTGTCTCCCATAACATCTTCGTAGAGAAGCTTAGGAAGTCTGGTTTACATGAGTGGACAGTGAGATGGATTGAGAACTGACTGGATGACAGAAGAGGGTTGTGGTCAGTGGTGTGGAGTCTAGTTGGAGATCTGTAGCTAGTGGCATTCCCCAATCGTCAGTATTGGGTCCAGTTTTGAGTCCAGTCATTGATACTCATCAGTGTCCTGGAAGAAGGGACAGAGTGTACCTTCAGCAAGTTTGCTGATGATACAAAACTGGAGGGAGTGGCTGATACCCCAGAAGGCTGTGCTGCCATTCAGTGAGACCTGGACAGGCTGGACAGTTGGGCAGAGAAGAACTGAATGAAGTTCAACAAGGGCAAGTGCAGGGTCCTGCACCTGAGGAGGAATAACCCCACGCACCAGTACAGGCTAGGGGTTGATCTGCTGGAAAGCAGCTCCATGGACAAGGACCTGGGAGTCCTGGTGGATAGCAAGTTACCCATGAGTCAGCAGTGTGCCCTTGTGGCCAACAAGGCCAATGGTATCCTGTGGAGCATTAAGAAGAGTGTGGCCAGCAAGTCGAGAGAGGTTCGCCTTCCCCTGTACTCTGCCCTCGTTAAGGCCACATCTGGAGTACTGATCTGCTGGAAAGCAGCTCCATGGACAAGGACCTGGGAGTCCTGGTGGATAGCAAGTTACCCATGAGTCAGCAGTGTGCCCTTGTGGCCAACAAGGCCAATGGTATCCTGTGGAGCATTAAGAAGAGTGTGGCCAGCAAGTCGAGAGAGGTTCGCCTTCCCCTGTACTCTGCCCTCGTTAAGGCCACATCTGGAGTACTGTGTCCAGTTCTGGGCTTCCCAGTTCAAGAGAGACAAGAACTACTGGAGAGAATCCAGCAGAGCACTACAAAGATGAATAGGGGACTGGAGCACCTCTCTTATGGAAGGAAAGGCTGAGACATGCTGGTCTGCTTACCCTGGAGAAGACTGAGAGGGAATCTTATCAAAGCTTATAAATATCTAAAGGGTGGGTGTCAAGAGGATGGGGCCAGCCTCTTTACTATGGTGCCAAGCGACAGGACAAGGGGCAATGGGTACAAAATGGGACACAGGAAACTTCACTTGAGCATGAGGAAAAATTTGTTGCTTTGAGGGTGTCAGCACACTGGAAGAGGCTGCCCAGAGAGGTTGCAGTGTTTCCTTTTCTGGAGTTATTTAAAAATCACTTGGATGTGATCCTGTGCAACCTGCTGTCTGTAAACGTGCCTTAGCAGGGGGCTTGATTTTCAGAGGTCCCTTCCCAACCCTACTGTTCTGTGATTCTGTGATCTGAGGAAAAGGTGGAACTTGAGAATGACTGCTTGTCAGTGGATATTAAGATGAAAAATTTGTTATAGTGACCAATAGTTAATGAAGAATAATTTTCCACCTAGGTAGGAGAGAATTTCCAACTGTATGGATCTTCAGCAGAAAAGTGTCAACAATGTACTCAGCTTTGGATGTTTTTACTACGATGGTTTAGTCTGAATGCAGATACAAGAATGGTGCCTATCTTTGTTAAATATTTTTAAGGCTTCTGTAATCTAATCAAAATAATACGAAAAGAAAGCACCTAGAAAGTTGACAAATTTGAAAGATGCTACAGGGGTAACACTGGAATTGATTGGGTGTGCAATCACAGTCCCGAGCCTGAGTGCGGGGGGAGCTTAATGGTTTAAAGAAAAGAAATCCCACACAGCTCTGTATGGTGGGATCAGAGAAAACCCTCTACAAGCCTTGAGTAAGCCTAACATGATTAATAGGAAAAAAACTGAGCCAGAACAAACGAGTCATAGATACAGCTGAATAAAGTTTCTTATGACAAAACACTGTAATAAGATGTTCTCAACTAAAATGTAGAAACCGAGAAGAAATACAGTGCCAGATTTGCCTCCAGCTGTATTTTTGTCTTCAAAATGTTCGGAATAACTGCGTGCTAATTAGCATGTTTTTATCCATCAGAAGAAAATTTATGCTGAACCTGTGCCAAAGCACACATCACTGACATTTAGAGCAAAGGTGTCAGCAGACAGTAGATTTTCCATTCCAGGAAGCATATTGAATTCCTGAGGAGCCTGGAAATTGATCCAAGAAGCAAAGAAAAACAGGTTTGGAGATGCAGCTTTCTAAATGGCTCTAAAAACACTGATAGGACAGAGGTGACTTGTAAGGTGGATCATTAGTTCCATGCTAAAGAGACATATCACTCTTGTCTTGCAATGGTGCAGTGGGATGGAAAGCTGGGGAAAGGCCACAGCATAGCCGGAGCAGTGCTAGATTCAATATTGCACCCTTAACCTGCTCCTATTCTGTGCCAACACCCTTCAGATGAAGCTTTTTTGGGCCATGGGGAGAGCACCAATTTTATACAACGAAGGACTTTATTTTCCATAGAGATTGTGCCAGGGATGAAGGCTGACAGCATCAGCAATACCTGCATGCTTGCTTCTGCCTTCGGAAAGCAGCTGCAGTGGCTGTCAGAGCTGTGCTGTGGAAAGCAGAAGGGCTCTGAGAGCAGAGCAAAACAGGATAAACTTTTGTAGGAGTTCCCACAGATCTGCTTTTTCCCAGGGATCATGGGACATGCTTCCACTGTGGGCATAAAACCTTTCTCTCCCCAGAGACGGATGATTCACATGGTGCCTCTAGCGTCTGGGCCATGGATAACTTGCCTCAACTTTTTTTTCCCTTTGTTTAGTCACGTATGGATGTGAGGGGATAATTAAAGTCTCTGAAATAATTAGTTTAGGGTGATACTGAGTCTGGATTGTCTGAACTAGTATTTTTCAGATGACTGAAAATCTTTGAATGGGAAGGAAAGCCAGAGGGGGAAAATGTGTTATCTGGGGAGGAAACAATTCCAGGTACAATTACTAAGGAGTACAAGTGCTCTAGTACATTCTAGACTACATAACATTATCGTTTATATTCATTGATACAAGATGTGGGGCCTTCTATCTTCCTCCACAAATGAGCAAATTAAAGTTGGAACATTATTTTTAAGGAGCAGCTGATGTCTCGAGGGAAATATTGGAAAACATTCTCATTAGAAACAACTCTCTTTTGGCATAAAATATAGGGTTTATGGGTTTTTTCTTATCATATTTCCTTGAAAATGGGATTGTTTATTTTTTTTTAGAAGTTTATTTGCTACATAATGTCCAGTCCTCAACTAATGTTCACATTTAGCTACCTGGGACCTCATCATAGTTTCCATAACCCCACTGGGCTGTAGATCACTTGATGTTATGGGCCAAATCTTTAGCTGTAGCCTGTACTTGATCAATATGCAAGGCAAAGGTGGGTAGCAGAAATATTTGCTGTAGATTCCTGCATATTATCTATGCCAGGTCTGATCCCAGCAAAACACTTTTTAAAATCACTTTAATGAGTGGGCTGAGGATTGAGCGGTGTGCCTGGGAGACTCTCCCCACACCACCCAGTAGCATACTGGCCAGAATGGAGTTGAGAAATTGCAAGCCGCACAGGTGGGCTGCCAGAGTGGCCCTGACTGATAGCTGCAAGCAGTTCAGTTACAAAGAAGAATCGTACTACTCTTGCTAATGTCTACCTCTGCCCTTTGGGTGGACTGCTGCAGATGCAGCACGTACACTGCCCATCAGGCCCTTTCTTGCTCATATTGTATGTCACAGTCTAACAAGTTAGACTTTGGATTACTTATTTCCATCAGCATCTTTAAAAGAATATGCCGTAAGGCTGGGTAAATTACAAATCAAAACATTTTTAATTTCATGTTCAATAACATTAGCAGATTCTCATAGAAATAACGGAGTCCAATAACCCATTTACAGTGGGGAAGGAGGGGCTGATATTTATGAAAACAACAGGCTGCCTACAAAGAAAAAAGTTAGAGAGCGTAGCAAAGCAGTCTCAAAATAACAACTCTACACTGTTGTGCACTTAGATGAACATCACGTTGCTACTGAAATGCTGAATTCAGAGATCCAGGGAACCCTGGGAAGAAGGAGGTGCTGTAAAACTGACAGCGAGCCAACGATTCCCTCAGCCAAGAACTCCAAACTGAGATTGCTAAACACGTAGAGCTGACAGTGGAAACAGAAATGTTCACAGGGGCCTCAGGGCTATTCAGCCAGCACTCGAGTCTGCCGTTCCACGCATAATGCTTCCAACTGGAACGTAACAACAAATGTTACAGAGCCAGATGGGGAAAGTAGCAGAAAACCGAGAGGGGGAAAAAAAAACCAGCAGCCAAAACTCTTATTTAAGAACAGCACAAATTAGTGCTTATGAGCTTATGATTAAGTTTACTGCCAGAGCAAGGGCAGATGATCTGCCTCTCTCGCATTCATGCAGTTCATTTCCGCACAGTTACCCACAGGCAAAACAAATAGTTCTGTAGAGCACAGCAAATGTGGGTTGAACCAACAGGAAAACGTACCTTGAGTTTTGGCTGTGGGTAAACACCGAATACTCTTGTGTAACGGCAAAGCAACCCAACCAAGCATTTCATGAATGGGATTACACGCAAACTACGAGCATCAGAGCAGTAAACCTTGCTACTCTGTATTTGAACCAAAAGGGGAGGAACTGACTGCTCGTGAAGTTTGAATGTAGTTAGGAGGGGGAAAGACAGCATGGCATTTTAAAACTTCAGCATACTGGAGAAGGGCATCCGGAATCTTAGATAACAAATGGAGAAATAAAAAAGCGTATTGTAGTATGTCACGTTTGCATACAAACAGAAAGAATACAACAACAACTAAGATGAGGGAGGCTTTAACATCAACCGGTGGGAAGGTATTAACTGGGGCTGCTGATACAGGCAGACTCTCCACTAAAGGAATTCAGATTGAAACCACAGCAAACCGGCAGAACTTCAGGCAAAAAATGCCAGCAGACTGCTGAGTTTGAATTTATGTGATGCCTTTTGATGATACAGAGACAAAAATAATTAGATTTATATTTATTAAATTGGTGGTCCTGAAAATACCAGACAGTAATACACAGAGGCTTAGAGAGATACTGTCCTCAAGTGAACTGGAGAGGAGGGCAGGAGGAATACACACTGACTGAGGAATAATGACAGGCAGAAGAGCACAGAGAGAAGCAGGACCACATAATATAGAAAAACCCAAACAACCCAAGGTTAAAGGCAAGAACATGCGGGATGTTTGAACAAAAAACAACAGGAGCTGGGTACATAATGATGTACTGCACTGCACTGTTAATGAATACCTTGAAGTCCTCCAGGTCTGACCTGGCTATCCAACAAGGCCATGCAGAGAACGCTATCAATATTTGGGGAGGGGGCCAGAACTGCCCTACCTCACTCTGACGCACATGCTGCTAACTGGAGGACACAATTGAAAAATCAGGCTGAAACAGTGAGCACATGAGGAGCATCAGGTGGCAAAAGTTGGGGTTTGGAAGGGCCAGGCACCTGGGTGGAGAGCTGCCTCAACATGCCTGGGAAAAGTGTGATGGAAAGGAATGACACTTCACCCTTTCAAGCCTTAAGTGTTTTCCTATGGCTGTGCCAGCTTAGGGGTCTTGGGGTTTATCTATTGTGTTTTACAAAATCAAGCAATTAAACACCGGATTTTTCTCTCCACTCCTCTTTTGCTGCTAGGCAAGAAGTTAAAATGTTGCTGGAGCAAATACCTGCCTGCAGCCCCTGGAGCTCCATGGTGGAGCTGTGTTTTGGTTTAACCCCACCAGCACGGGAGCCCTGCACAGCCACTCACTCACTCCTTGCCAGTAGGATGGGGGGAAGAATTGGAAGCGTCAAAGTGGGAAAACTACAGGGAGGAGATAACGGCAGTTTAGTAGGGAAG
>NW_010420341.1:13212-13591 GCF_000710305.1 Buceros rhinoceros silvestris
AAAAGCCACATGCACAAGCAAAGCTGGCAACACCAGCACCGCCACCAACAATGACATTGCAACTGGCACCTCTGCCCCGTGCCATGTCCTCGTGCTGTGCCTCCTGCGCTGCCGGCCAGTACAAGGCTTCCTCTTGTGTGTCCTTCGCAGGTGCAGTGACCAGCAGACCTGCCAGTAGGTGGTGGTGATGCGGGGCTGGTGCTGGCATGGGGCAGCCACCCTCCTCCTGTGGGCTGAGGACGGCCTGTAGCCATGGAGAATGGCATGGCAACTGGCACCATGGAGATCTAGTGATGTCACGGGTGAGGTCAGCCCATGACACAAAGCAACCCCTGCAAAAGCAGGATGAGGGGCACAGAGCTGCAAGTCCATGGAGGGA
>NW_010420341.1:13741-14673 GCF_000710305.1 Buceros rhinoceros silvestris
CAAAACCACCACTTGGCCAGTCCCACCATGGCCTGGAACCGCCATAGCATGATCTGCCATATCAGGACCCGCCATAACAGGACCTGCTGCTAACTGAGCCACTTTCATCACCAGTATGTGAGTAGGACATGCCATAGCAGGACTGGCAATAATAGGACCAGCTGTTACAAGACCCGCTGCAGCAGGACCTGCCATAGCAGGCTTGCTATAATAGGAAACACCATAGCATGACCCTCTGTAGCAGGACATATCATAGCAGGACTCATTGTAGCAGGATATGCCGCTGTAGGACCTGCTGTAGCAGAAAACGCTGTTGCAGGACCCGCCATTGCTGGACCTGCCATTGTAGGACTCGCCGTAGCAAGAGCCACTGTTGTAGGACCTGCCGTAGAAGGATGAGCAGTAGGACTGCCCTAAGAGGGCCCACCATAGCAGCACCTGCCGTAGAAAGAACTGTCATAGTAGGACCCACCGTAGTAGGACATGCTGTTGCAAGAACTGCTGTTGCAGGGCATGAAGTAGGATCAGTCATTATAGGACCTGCTGTAGTGGGAAGGGTGGTTGCAGGACCTGCCATTGTGGGAACCACTGTAGCAGGACCCACCGTAGGAACTGCCATGGCAGGAACCACGGGAGCAGGAGGACCTGTCTTAGTAGGAGCCACCATAGTACGACATTCCGTTGCTGGACCCGCAGCAGGACCCGCCTTAGCAGGACAGACCATAACAGGACGCACCGTAGCAGGACCTGTCAAAGTAGGACCCACTGTAGTCAGACATGCCGTTGTAGGACCTGCCATAGCAGGACCCACCAGAGCAGGACCCGCCATAGTATAACCTGTAGTAGGATCTGCCATAGCAGGACCTGCCATAGCAGGATACACCGTAGCAGGACCTGTCAAAGTAGGATCCGCTGTAGCAGGATCTGCCGTT
>NW_010420341.1:14895-15304 GCF_000710305.1 Buceros rhinoceros silvestris
AGCGCCCCCGCCATAGAAGGCCCCGCAGTAGAACCTGCCATAGCAGGACGCACCGTGGCAAGATCTGTCAATTTAGGATGCACCATAACAGGATATGCGGTTGTAGAAACTGATGTAGCAGGACCCGCCACAACAGGAACCATGGCTGCAAGACCTGCCGTTGTAGGACCCGCCATAGCAGGAAGCGCCATAGCAGGAAGCACCGTAGCAGGACATGTCAAAGTAGGACCCACCGCAGCAGGACATGCTGTTGTAGTAACCGACGTAGCAGGACTCGCCATGGCAGGAACCGTGGCTGCAGGACCCGCTGTTGTAGGACTCGCCAGAACATGACCTGCAGTAGGACCCGCCACAGCAGGAACTGTGGCTACAGGACCCGCCCTTGAAGGACCTATAATAGCTCAAACTG
>NW_010420341.1:15464-15706 GCF_000710305.1 Buceros rhinoceros silvestris
GTGGGATCTGCCACAGCAGGACCCACAGTAGGACCCACCATAGCAGGACCTGACGTAGCAGGATCCATCGATGTAGGACCTGCTGTTGCTGGATCTGCCACAGCAGGACCCGCAGTAGGACCTGCTGTAGCAGGACCCGCATAGCAGGACCTCTCAAAGTAGGACCCACCACAGTAGGACATGCCGTTGTAGGACCTGCCGTAGCAGGACCCACCATAGCAGGAACCGTGGCTGCAGGACCC
>NW_010420341.1:15921-17431 GCF_000710305.1 Buceros rhinoceros silvestris
ATCTGCCATAGCAGGATCTGACAAAGTAGGACCCACCATAGTAAGACGCGGCATAGCAGGACCCACCATAGCAGGATGCATTGTAGCAAGACCTGTCATAGTAGGGCCCACCGTAGCAGGACATGCCATTGCAGGCCCCATGCTGGTGCAGGACCTGCCTCAGCAGGACCCACAGTAGGACCCACCACAGCAGGACCCACCACAGCAGGATCCTTGGCTGCAGTATCTGCTGTTGTAGGACCTGCCGTTGCTGGACCTGCCATAGAAGGAACCATCACAGCAGGATGCACGCTAGCATGACCTGTCATAGTAGGATCCACCATATTAGGACATGCCATTGTCAGACCTGCCGTAGCAGGACCCGTTGTTGCAGGACCTGCCATTGTTGGACCCACCATAACAGGAACCACTGATGTAGTAGCCACCGCAGTAGGACCTGCCGTAGCAGGACCTGCATTAGGACGCGGTACAGTAGGACCTGCCATAGCAGGAACCGTTGTTGCAGGACCAGCAGTTTAGGACCCACTATTGCAGGACCCGTTATTGCAGGATCTGCCATAGCAGGACCTGCCATTGTAGGACTCACCACATTAAGACTCGCTGTAGAAGGACCTGCAGTAGGACCCGCCACAGTAGGACCCGCCGGAGCAGGAACTGTGCTTTCAGGACTGGCCCCTGTAGGACCCGCTGTAGCAAGACCTGCCACAGTAGAAACCTCTGTAGCATGATCAACAGTAGGATCTGTCATAGTAGGCCCCACCATAGCAGCACCTGCCATAGCAGGATCTGCCCTAGCAGGATCCACTGTAGAAGGACACGCAGCTGCTGATCCCGCTCTTGCTGGACCTGCTTTTGCTGGACTCGCCGCAGTAGGACACACTGTAGGACCCTCCATAGCAGAACCCACCACAGCAGGACTGCCATAGAAGGACCTTTCATAGTAGGACCATGGTAAGGCATGCCATTTTTGGACTGGCCGTAGCAGGAGCTGCTGTAGCAGGACTCACAGTAGCAGGATCCACCATAGAAGGACCTGCAGCAGGACACACCACAACAGGACCTGCCATTGCAGGAACCGTTGTAGCAGGACCTGTCATAGTAGGATCCACTGTAGAAGGACATGCCATTGTTGGACCTGCCATTGTAGGACCCGCCACAGTACAACCTGCTGTAGAAGGACCCGCTGTAGAAGGACGTGCTGTAGGAGGACCCGCAGTACCACCCGCCGCAGTAGGACCCTCCGTAGCAGAAACCGTGGCTGCAGGACCTGCCATTGTAGGACCTGCCGTAGCAGGACCCACCGTAGAAAGACCTGCCATAGCAGAACCCGCCATAGAATGACTTGCAGTAGGACCTACTACAGTAGAACCCACCATATCAGGACATGTCATAGCAGAACCTACTGCAGTAGGACATGCTGTTGTAGGACCTGCTGTTGTAGAACCTGGCGTAGCAGAACCCGCAGGAGGACCTGACACAGTAGGACCCACCGCAGCAGGAACTGTGGGTG
>NW_010420341.1:17565-17981 GCF_000710305.1 Buceros rhinoceros silvestris
TAGGACCCACCGTAGCAGGAACTGTGGTTGCAGGACCCGGCATTGTAGGACCCGTTGTTCCTGGACCTGCCACAGTAGGATCTGCCTTAGCAGGGTGTGCCATAGTGGCACCTGCCATATTAACACCCAGCCTAGCAGGATGTGCCATTGTTGTAGCAGAATCTGCAACAGCAGGTCCGGCAGTAGGATCCACCCTTGTAGGACCCGCTGAAGTAGGACCCGCTGTAGTATGACCTGTCATTGCAGAATCCGCCTGAGGAGGACCCATCGTTGTAGAGTCTGCCACAGTATGACCTGTTGTAGTTGGACCTGCCATAACAGGACCCGCCATAGAAGGACCCACAGTAGCATGATCCACCAGAGCAGGACCCGCTGTAGGACCCATGGTAGCAGGAACTGTGGTTGCAGAACCCGCC
>NW_010420341.1:18127-18400 GCF_000710305.1 Buceros rhinoceros silvestris
CGCCATAGTAGGACCCTCTGCTGTAGAATGTGCCACAGTAGGACCTGCCATGTCATGATCAGCAGTAGGACCCATCATAGCAGGATCTGCCATAGGAAGGACATGCTGTTTCTGGCCCTGCCATAGCAGGACCTGCAGTAGGATCCACCATAGTAGGACCTGTGGTAGCTGGACCACCATTGTAGGACCCACTGCAGCAGGACCTGATGTTGGACCCACCATAGCATGCAGCATTATCAGCGGTAGGACCCGAAACAGCAGGACCTGACATAG
>NW_010420341.1:18589-19267 GCF_000710305.1 Buceros rhinoceros silvestris
CCTGCTGTTGCTGGACCCGCCACAGTATGACCTGCTGTAGCAGGTACTGTGGTTGCAGGACTCACTGTTGTAGGACCTGCCACTGTAGGACCCATCATAGCAGGATCCACCATAGCAGGACCCGACGTAGAAGGACTCGTTGTTGCTGGACCTGCTATTGCTGGATCTGACATAGCAGGACCTGCCATTGTAGTATCTATTGCTGCTGTAGGACCAGCTGTAACAGCATCTGCCATGGCAGGACCTGCCATATTAGCACCCACCGTAGTTAGCACCCATGTTGTTGGACATGCTGTTGCAGAATCTGCCATAGTAGCACCTGCCATTGTAGGACCCGTCATTGCTGGACCCGCTGTAGTATGACCTGCCATAGCAGGGTCTGCCATGGCAGCACCTGCCACATTAACACCCACCGTAGTAGGATGTGCCATTGCCATTGTTGGACTATCATAGAAGAATCAGCAACAGCAGGTCTGGCTGTAGGATCTGCTGTTGGAGGACCCGCCATTGTAGAATCTGCTGTAGTATGACCCACTGTTGTTAGACCCAACATAGTAGCACCCACCGTAGTAGGACATGTTGTAGCAGGACCCACCACAGCAGGAGCTGTCGTAGCAGGAACCATGCTTGCACGACTCAACATAGAAGGACCTGCTGTTTTAGAACCCGCCGTAGCAG
>NW_010420341.1:19351-46799 GCF_000710305.1 Buceros rhinoceros silvestris
CCGCCATTGCAGGACCCACTGTAGCAGGTGGGTCTACACCATAGAGTATCTGCCATAGCAGGACCCACCATAGCAGAATCTGCCGAAGCAGGACCCAGCATAGTAGGATATGCCGTTGTTGGACCTGTCGTAGTACCTGCCTCATAGGACCCGCCATAGCAGGAACCGTGATTGCAGGACCCGTCATTGTAGGACCTGCCGTAGTCGGACCTGCCTTTGTAGGATCCGCCATAGCATGACCAGCAGTAGGACCTGTCATAGCAGGACCCACCATAGCAGGACCTGACATAGCACGACTCAACATAGAAGGACCTGCCTTGGCAGGACCCACCATAGCAGGACCCACCGTAGCAGGACTCATCGTAGTAGTATGTGCCGTTGTTGGACCTGCCATAGTAGGACACATTGTTGTAGGATCTGCTGGAGTGTGACCCAACGTTGTAGGACCCACCATAGCAGAAGCATCATTGTGGGATCTGCTGTAGTAGGACCCACCTTTGTAGGCCCTGCCATAGCAGGATCTGCCATGGCAGGACCAACAGTAGGACCTGCCCTTGTATGATCTGCCAAAGCAGGACCCACTGTACCAGGACCCATCATTGTAGGATCTGCCATACTAGGACCCACCGTTGTAGGATCCGCTGTTGTAGGACCAGCCGTAGCAAGATCTGTCATGGTAGGACCTGCCATATTAGCACCCACTCTAGTAGGACATGCCATTGTTGGACACACTGTTGCAGAATCCTCCATAGCAGGACCCACTGTTGTAGGACCTGCTGAGCAGGACCTGTTGTTGTAGGACCTGCCATAGTAGGACCCACTGTAGCAGGATCTGCCACGGCAGGACCTACCATATTAGCACCCACCATAGTAGGACGTGCCTTTGTTGGACACAGCATTGCAGAATCCGTCATAGCAGGACCAGCAGTAGGACCCACTGCTGTAGGACCTGCTGTAGTACAACCCATTGTTGTAGGATCCGCCTGAGCAGGACCCGTTGTTGTAGGATCCACCATAGCAGGACTGACCGTTGTAGAACCTACCGCAGCAGGATCTACCATGGCAGGACCAGCAGTAGGACCCGCTGTAGCATGATATGCCATGCCATATTAGCACCCACCGTAGTAGGACATGCTGTTGCTGCATACACTGTAGCAGAATCTGCCATAGCAGGACTGGCAGTAGGACCCGTCCTTGTTGGACCTGCTGTAGTAAGACCTGCCATTGTAGGACTTGTCATTGTAGGCTTCACCGTAGCACGACCAGCAGTAGGTCTCGCCCTAGCAGGACCCACCATAGCAGCACCCACCGTACCAGAACCTTCCATAGCAGGATCAGTCATAGCAGGACCAACCATAGTAGGACCCACTGTTCTAAGATCTGCTGCAGCAGGATCCGCCATTGCAGGACCAGCAGTACGACCCTCCATCGTAGTACCCACCGTAGCAGGACCTACCGTAGCAGGACCTGCCGTAGCAGGACCCATTGTGGCAGGACCCACCATAGGAGAACCTGCCCAGGCACGACCCACTGCAGGAGGACCCACCATAGCAGGAACTGCAGTAGGACCCACCTAGCAGGACCTGTTGTTGCCTGACCCACCGTAGCAGGACCTGGCATTGTAGGACCCACTGTAGGACCTGCTGCTGTAGTACCTGCCACAGCAGGACCCGTCATAGCAGGACCCACCTTAACAAGACCCTCCATAGTAGGACCTGCCACAGTAGGAACCACTGTAGTAGGACCTGCCCTTGTAAGATCTGCTGTAGCAGGACCCACCATTGTAGCACCCTCTGTAGCAGAACCTGCCACACTCATAGTAGGACCCTCTGTAGCAGGACCTGCCGAAGCAGGTCCTATTAGTATGACACAATACCTGCCACAGCAGGGCTGGTACTAGGACCCGCTGTAATAGGCCCTGCCATTGCAGGACCACTGTTGCCACAGTAAGGTGTTGTAACTTGACTGCACATCAGCATGATGCTGCTGTGTCCTGATTGTCTTTACAGAGACAGAAGCTAATAGACTCTGCTTAAGGGTAACCTGATCCTCTCCCACAGAGTTAGAAGCAACACACTCAAAAGCAGACAAAGACAGTGACAAAGGCTGCCTCATATCAAAACCACTGAACTATCACACTGTTTACAGTGACAGTTTTTTTTCAAATGCAGCAAACCCAGTTATGGCTGAGTATTCCACACCCTCAGAACCCAAAATAATGTTAGGTGAGAAATGGAGAAGCAGAGGACAGCAAAAACAGAAAGGCAAAGCAGCATGATGGTTTATCTACATATGATAGAAAGGGTAGGAAACACCCAGTTACCTTAGCTCATATAAATGAGTCACCACAAAAAATGCAAACCAATATACTGCAAAATAATTCTGATGTTTTTAATAAAAAACCTATTGCTTCTACTTTATAAACTGATTTTCTAATTTCAGTCTTAGATAATGTGTGAGAGAAATGTTTTTTTGATTCAGATGATTAAACTAGAAATAGCACTGAGAGCTAATACTGCTGGAATGCTGCAGTATAGAAGGAATAAAAAAACCTCAGTCTTACAACATCAGTGACTACCAGTAAAGCAGCCTGATCCGAACACTTCACAGCTGAGAAACCAACCCTAGTTATGCTTTATCAAGGTTGTTACTTATTTTAAGATTGCATCAAGACTTTCAAACTACAATTCGTTCATCAGTGGCTGCATATAAAGGCAGTGTCCATCAGCATCCAGTTCTCAGCCTCAATTTGAAATAAGACTCCTAGTACCTTTTCTACCTGAGGAGTTTATATTTATGTAAATGTCAGTTCTCATTCTGTTTTCATTATTTTTCTGTTATATTTGAGCTCTAAGGAAAAAATGTAAATGGAAGGAAGGAGTTACATGATTGCAGTTTTGCTTTTATCCTGAAAACATACACTCAGAACTACATGGAGAAAATACTTAACAGATCTCTTTCTCCCCCTCTCTCCTGCTTCCCAACATATCCAGTGTCTATTAAGCAGAATTTTGAAAGTATTTCAGTTATTCATATAGGCTGTTGGTGGCATCTAATTTTAGTGTGATTCAGAGGATCAAAGCCTTTATTGCCTCAACACATACGTCACTGATCCCATATATGAAACCTAAAGCAACCTGTGATACGGTTGTTTATTTGTGTGTTTAGACACTTTTCCCTGCTCTCTGCTCAGAGCTAAGGACAAGCCTGGTTGCTGTGCTTCCTGGTGGAGAGGAGAAGACTCCTGGAATACTGCCAGGCAAGAACTGCATCTGCGTAGGCAGTGGAAGGGGCCATTCTGCATGCTGTTCCCCGATATTGTTGGGAAGACTGGCTTTGTTTTGGATTAAATTAACCACAGCAAGGGGAAGACTACGAAAAGCAGATTTACTTGGGATGGGCAACACCTTCATCTCAATCTTGACATGAGAAATGACAAAGTAGGCTAAATTTATCAGCAGTTTCAACTCAGTTCAGCTAAATTATACCTGTTTTTCAAAAATGACAGCTGAGTGAAACCTGTTTTGCAGTTATCATGAAAATAGTTTTGAAAGCCTGAAGATCAGATTTTTAACTCGGATACTTGCAGAGGAACGGCTGGGAGGCTGCATGCCTACTTGCATTCTTATTGATTCCACATAATGAGAAGCAGTGACCTGAAACTTAAGGCAAATTTTTACATACACAAGAGTAACATCTAGATTATGCCTACTGAAGAGTTATGGAAGTGCTGAAGTCCTCGGTAGAACAAACAATCTACCTTGTTTATTTACCCCAGACACGTTACAAAAGGAGCTATGTAGGTGCTAACATTCAAGGTAGATTAAAGAACAAGTGTTTAAGGCCAACAACATCTGCAATAAGAACACTCTGCTGCCAAGAACATTAGTCCTGCTATAAGACAAGAGGACAGATACCTTGACGAATGGCATCCTTAGGTGAAAGCTGGAAGTGCTTCTGATAATATGACCAATAGCTCATGCCTCAAAGTACCCAAGTTCTTCTTCAAATTGTCCCAGCCATTAAATGGCACAAATGGATATCTGACTGACATTTCACCACTTACTTACACCACTTTGGTTTAAAAGGCAGTCAAACGTGACATAACCTATCAGAAATCTAAAGGTATGTGATAGTTTTCAGCTTGGATACCTGCTACAAATGTATACAGCAGATATTCAATTTGGTACAAAAGTGGAGGAGCAATCTGATCTTGTGCTTCACTGACAAACCAGATTGAACCTGGGCAGCTCAACATATTTCTGCATGCTACTCCACTGAAACAAGATCTTGATGTAGTCAAGGGAACATAATCTCTAATAAAATCAAATAACCCAGGAATCCAAAAAGCACATATGAATTTCAGAATCCCTTTGGTTTTTCAGAATAGAAAGTAGGAGTATTTGCAAAGACGAGCCTGAGTGTTTGTGGTTATTAGATGAAGAGGATGACAGAGGAGGGAAATTCGTAAGTGTTTTTATTTCGAATCAACAGACTGAAAACATAGTAAAGGAAAGGTGGATGACACCGCTTCCAAGCCAAGGCAGTACTTGTGTATAATAGAGAATATAAATTATTTCAGTGAAACTAAGCTCAAAAAGCAACTCTTTTTAAGCAACCTTCACCGAATTTAGAATAGATTTTCAAAGGTATTAAGAATTTGAAGTTGGAGATGGATCCATTTTCAAAGGCACCTAACGCTTGTTAAAAACCACTGGTAAGAACATGAAGCAGTTATTTCCCCTGGAGTCTCAGGCTTCAGCTTTCCTCTGGAAACTCCTATTGAACATTCTTCTGCATTAGTCAGTACCTAGGTGATAATAGGCCTCTTTTTTTTTTTTTGCCTGTGGACACTGACAGTCAAGACAGTCACTCAATAGCAGTGAGAAATAATTTAAATTCTTTTTGTTTAATGTACATGCCAGCAATAGCGATCAGAAAGGAATAATATTTAATCTGTGGACCTCAAAAAGACAAAAAATTCCCCTGTCAGAAATTAAGATCACAAATGTTAAAAAGAATGACCTAAGGAAAACTGAGATTTTAATTACTTAAAAAAAAAAAAAAAAAAAGCCAGATCTAGCAAACAATAAACTTGCCTTTCTGATACCCTCAGGAGCAAGAGAGACAGGGAGAGAGGGAGGGTGAGCGCCTCCCGTTAGCTTGCTATTAGCACAAAGGAAAACAATTGCAGGGCTTAGGGAGGATTTAGCTTTAACAAATGCTTATCCCAAAGTCATGTCACTGCGCACTATTGTTCTGTATTTGGAGTGAAATTAACTTCCAACTCCATGTTAACCTTTTAGAGACCCTGCTTAGTGGAAGAATTTAATCCTTTGGATTTTTGTATGTCATCAGTAAAGGCCATTTCTAGATTTGGTGAGTTTGACAGCCTATTACCCGAAGAATACTTTATTAAAAGGGAAAAAAAAAACCCCAAAACAACAACCCAACAAAGAAAATTAGTTCCCTTCCATAATGAACAGAAGACATTTCAGAGCACTGAAAAGTTGAGTGTGTTGAATCCAATGCATAAGAAAAACAAAATAAGAGGGGAATTCCCAAGTTTTTCTTTTTTTCAGTTCCTGTAGTATATTATTCCTTTGTGCTATAATTGATCCACTGATACTGTGATAGCACGCTTTCAAGCCATACACTTGCATAATAAAAACTTTATTGTGATGGGGTAGGGGTTTTCCAAATTTATGGAAAAATGTTTTCTAATGTGATCAAGCAAGGCCATTCAGCTGGATAATGGGAAACAATTCATAGCCTTACCGTAAAGTAAGACAAAACAGGTGATTTAGAGTAGTGAAAGAAGAAATTTCAGTGTACGTGGGGAAACCCATTTTCTGGTCTTTATTAGTCTTAGTGCAACAGCTGTCTTTGTTGGTCTCTGCAGGACTCTTCCCTGCTGCATTCCAGGAGCTGAGAGGAGCCCTCTGGAAGTCAGACAAAATTTGCTGTTGCTACCATATTAGGAATCAAACCGAGAAGCAAAAGCCCCTGGCTGAGCGGAGATAAATCAACAGGGAACGCGTCTGCCTTCCAGCCAAATGAGTAAAGCAAAGTGATTGAGGAAACAGAATAAATAATAGTTAAAAAACAAATTCTAAGCAGTAGGACTGACTGCTGCTTTATCTGGCTTTACTTTTATCATGCTTGCTACTGAAGTGTAGCTCGGAAGCAGATTTCCAGATATGAGCAAACCTTGTTCCTTACATTTCTTTTTTGCTGTGGAGTGAAATAATCCCAAGATACATATCAATGATCAGCTTCGAATGCTTTTAACACTTTTTTTTTTTTTTTTTTTTTAGGCTGGAAAGGCATCATTACCCTGCAGTGGAGCCGGTGTAAACTGTTCTCACTCTATTGACAAAAATTTTAGTTTACAGCCAACCTGGCCCTTCCACCAAGATTTCTCCTAATCACAGATGTAGTCACGCTTTCACTGGTGACCAGCCCTGTACTCCATAGGAAATCTCACCTGAAGTACCAGCTTTGCTAATAATTCAGCTCTTTGTGCGGAGGCAGAACACAGGACTTGCTATTACACTTGAGTATGTGAGCATCGATGTATTTTAAGCAATCTTTATTACAGGAGGTCTGTCAGATAACTATTTTATTATGCCACTGATGAAAGGATGCAACTCCATGTAGTTGTGAATGAAATCTGCAGATTTCTTATCTGCTGTGCATGAATGAGGGCCAGATTTGCAAGGCATGTCAGTAGCTTTGTAAAATGTGGGAGTCTTGCTGCTATTACATGGCATTTGGGAGTCCAAACTCAGTGTCATGAACTGCTCTGTGCAAGTTCTCTAGCTCTGCTCTCAGTATTGCGGATACTGTGAGATGGTGGATGCTCACAAGATGCAGGCGCTCCAGATGTCATCCTAACAGAGACGAAGCTCCACTGGGGTTTGACGCCTGGACCTACGCGCCAGCCCCACACATATGGTTGTGTGCCATATCCCCTCCTGCTCCTCAGCAACCCACAGCACAACCATTCCTCCTCTCACATTGCACCCCATTGCATGACAGCATGATTAATGATGTCAAGGTACAGATAAGGTTTGGGGTTTCTATTCTGAAATCCACATAAGCTTTGGTTTTAGCACCTGTTATTTCACAGAAAGAAAACAGTCTGGAGAGCAAGGAAAAAATAGGGAGATGGATACATTGTTGAGCAACAACAGTATTTCAGCCTTAGTAATCACGCATGTCACTCGTGATGGTTATCTTTGGTTGCAATGGGTAGGGAACTGTCACATCCACAAGTTTTTCTAACCCTCAGCCATCCGGGTCCCATGGAATCCCTTGCCTCACACAAGCAAAATCAATGGGGTGGTTTCTGTGCAGAATTTAATTCAAAGACTTGTAAAGATAGGGGCAGAAATCATATTTTGGCCATGGAAATATTACCACCTCTTCTGAGAGGAGATGTGGTTTGTGAAAGGTGGTAGACAAACAATAAAGAAGAAGATAGTATGTATGTCTTGTATTTGTTCAGGGGAAGAAAATCAGTAGGATTCTGTCAACCAGCATGTTGTCTCGATATAAAAATCAGCAATGGCTGAGGGGATGCAGACATATGATGGTAGTCATGACTTTCCATAGCTTTTGGGACAAGAATAAAGCTGCAGTTTAATAATTATATAGTGCTCATCCTCTAGCATACTGATTTCATTGTTATCTTTTCTCCTTTCTTGCTAAGGCGTGGTAGTTGAATGCTGTTGCCCGCTCCAAGCATGTCACTTTTCTGAAAGGCAGTCGGAACTATTCAAGTATCTACAGACTACAGGATCTTTAGCAAATAAAACCTGCGTATAATACAGTTTAAGCTGCATCAAGATACTCCTGTCCACTCCCAATATCAAAACCACCAGCTCACAGGTCATCACACCAACCAGCGGTGGAAGATCAGAAACACATTTTTGTAGGGTGTCACACCATTAAGCACTCATCACCAGTGGGAGCCTGGAAACTGGACTCCCCCCTGGGGCCTCAGAGAGCCCTCTGGATAAAGCTAAATCCAGGCAATGTGGTGGCACCTAGAGGATGCAGCTGATAATTCAGCCTACAGCCATCTTGCTGCTAATCTGAGTACATTTTTCTTTTGTAGCTGGAGTCAAGAAGGGGGTTGCATCCTGGTTTCTCAGTTATGTTTGAGGCCGATATGAAAAGCTGGTGTGTTGGGCAGAAATCTAAGAGTGTAGGGAGCAGTGGGGTTTGAAGCCCTGTTTCTTTCCATTCCAGGTCCTGGGACTTGTTTCTACACTATTGATGGAAAAGAGACAAACAGGGCAGAATATTTACAAAAGACACAACTTTGCATTCAATTCACTAGATATTCCTTTGTGAGCCAGTACCTACATATTGTGTTGCAGATATTGCACACCTGTAGAGAAGTATTGTTCAGTTAAGAGTTAGCGTCTAAGGAGTTACAATGTTTGCTGCAGATTGCGAAGAAAAGCAGTGAAAAGATGTGAAAAATACAGCTTTCATACTGCTATAATTTTCTGACGATTAACTTTTCCTCAAATCAGGTAGAATATAAACTCTAAGTCTTACTGGCACACATTTGGTATCTCGATTAGATTTTCATAAAATAAAGGCTTAAAGTGCCTTTAAAGCTTTAGAGCGAGCTCTATTACATAAATTCGCCTACAACACACTATGCACCGCTCCGCATTTCAGATTTATTTTTCACAGCACCCCTCTCATTCTAACCATAGCAAATTCCAGACAGGGCTGTAAGCAAAATCTACAGAAGCTTTTCAAAAGGTCTGTATTTTCCTGCTTCTCCTGGAATTATCAGCACCTTTGTTTCATAAACTTTTGAACTCGCCAAAAACATGTCTCGGTATGTTAAAGTATTGTCCTTCATCCAACCCCAGACTGTGAAAATGCAGTAGATTACAAAAAGATTTGGCATTTATTTAAAAAAATACCCACATACCCCAACTTTATATGTTTTCTTTTTTGTAGTGAAGAGGTGACTTTGCCAACCATTTCTAAAGGATTAAAAAGCCTGCTGTGTCATCTCATATATCTTCGTTCAGTTTCTAATGCAGCCAGAGAGCACAAAGGCTGAGAGAAAACCTTTCATCATTTGCAGTTATTGACTGGGCCAGAATACAGTATTAGATACCTTGGAAAATTTTAGCTAAAACTTCTTTCCTTTGAAAAAATGGCTGATCTCCTAAGCGAAGGAAGTCTAACTTCAAAAGAAGTTGTTATCCAGAAACCTAACACATTTTAGGGGAAAATTACGGGGGGCACCTTAAATAACAACCTATTTTCTACTGCACTGCTACAATAGCCCAAAAGTTTTTGGATATTCCAAATCACTTTATACACCAGGAGGAAAGTTGCTTTGTGAGATTTTTAGCTGCCTTCAATGATAAGGTCTGTTATTTAAAAACATATATATGTATCAGAAGGCAGAGGCAATCTAAAAAATTGTTGCTTTGATGAGAGTGAAAGTTAGTGTTTTGTCCTGAGGCTCTTTATTCAAGATGCAGCTGATCTTAATGTTATGGGTTTCCAGCAAAACGTAGTCAGAATCCTTTTCTCCTGACAGCTTCCGGCATCTGCCAGTGCACCACAGCATTCACAAACTAGAAAGTCAGAGGTAAAGGCTGACTGGAGTACCAGCAAAAACACTGCAGTACTGCCCCAAACTAGATGCCAGGAATTCAGCAAAAATTTCATATAAAATTCTACACTTTAATATATAAATGTGTAAATTTATATATATATGAAAATAAATTTTTAAAATCTTTTTACTTGCGTCTGATTCCTGGGGTTAGGTTTACTTTTACAGTTGGTTTTCTTTTTCAGTATGGATCAGAATCTGGATGTTATTCTATGGCATCAGTCTATTTACTGAACAGAAGGAAGTCACTGAAGAACTCTGGCATTGATATTCAAGCCAGCAACCAGCTCCTGTATCATTAGAAGAGTGAGACTGCAAAGTCAACTGTGTGCAAACTTAAAGAATATTCACTGCTGCCAACTCATGTGATTTTATCACAATCCCTGAGATATAAGAGTATATTTCTTGAAGCCTTAGTTTCTCAGCACTGTGTTATCATGAGAGATTCTCAGCTTGCATTTCAAATAAAAAATAACTTCCCTAACCCTCAGAGCTAGAAATAAAAGTCTGAAAGCATAGAATCCAAAGCTTCAAATCAGGAATAGTTTATTTATTACTACTTAAAATGTACTTATTTTTAAGCCAAGAGCAAAAGTTGGGGAATCTGGATATAGTAATATCGCTACTGCCCTCTACTTAGCAAAGGCATGCTCTGAAACTGAGCCACCTGTGACCTTTATTCTTATGTCTTCTCTGCCTTGGTTCCTATTATTTCACCCATTGTCAACACGCAGTGACAAAAGCTTTAAAAGCGTCATCGAGAAGGCCTTTTACTCCCAGGAAATTTTCAGAACTGAGTTCAGTGTCAGTCAAAATAAAGCCTTCAGAAAATTCTTGCTGGTGTCCTCCTTGGAGCTAGGATGGTGGCATCACTAACATACCGAACTGAGCAAAAAATCAAAATAGCCAAGGAAAAATGATGAGAACTGTATTGACTGACACTCTATCAGGTCAGCATAAACTCGCCCACACAGGTGTTCTCATCATGTTGGTAAATAATTTTCTAACTACTGTAGTCTGTGTTACACTTTTGAACTGTTGGGAGAAGATTTATCACTAAATTTCCTACAGTTCTCTTCCAGCTTTAAGTGTGATAGAAAGCTTCTTTCTCAATTATTATTTAGTCTTTCTCCTAGGGTGAAAATAAAGCAATTTAGAAGACTAATCAGACAAAAGTATGGTTTTGAAGTGCTGGACACAAAAAACCCTCCTTGCAGTTTCCACAGCAAAATAGCTGTGCCACATAATTTTCAGATAGAGCCTGTTTGTTTATTTTCCTTTGATTTTGTTGAAAATCAAACTTTGAGCTCTGGCAAGTGTGAAACAAAGGTGGCAAGCAGGAGGAACAGATACAAAAGACCGACTCATGGTGCGTGATCATAGTCATGAGAAAAGCAGCACCTGAGTGATGCTTTCCCTCTGAATCACTTGGAAAGAATCTATCCTTTTCTGCTGCTTAGAAAGAGAGATAAGGGAGGGAAAAAAGGCTCTGACTACAGTTTAACTATTATCCTAACTCTTCCTGACTAGCCGGGTATCCCTCATCCTGATGTGCAGCACTCGCAGGACCTCTGCATTTTACCAGGTTCAGTTACAAACACCAAGCTTCTCACCCCGGTTAGTTCACACGGATTAAAGACCTGGACCATCTTAACCACATTTCTACTGCAATCTCTTTATGTTCTGACTGTAGAAGGTAACTATCTTACACCTGCTTATACTGTGCTCTGTAAAATTGGATACATCCCTTTAAGAGTCTTTGAGGGAGTGGTAATTATCCAGATCACCATTTTATTGCCTCAATTCATAGCACAGGATATCGGACTTCCACAGATGGTTGCCCATGACTGCAACCTGAATCAAGACATTTCTTTCCAGAATTCAGAGGACAATCTTCCTTGTTTATTTTTGATTGAATTTTATTTGTAAAAGGAAAGTAGGAACACTGTGACCAGTCAATTTGACCTTTTGCATACCTGTGTCCTATTTCACCAACTGATTACTTCATCGAGATAGTATCTTCTGGCCAAGCTAAATATGATCTTTTAGACATGAAGCCAGATTTACAGACTTCAGGCTGCTCTGTTAGCTCATATTCTCTGTCTTTAGGTTAGTTTAACATGAAATCTTGTGACTCTTATTACTGGTGGGTCTTATGACCCACCCTCATTGCTCTGAGGTGCTTTGATAGAATTGAAAGAAAGCCAGCAAACTCAAAAACCTCTTAAAAAGTTAAGAGTATCTCTGAAACTGATAGTCTTTCTTCACGTATTGATTCTAGAAGCTATAGCATATGTGGTAGCACTTGTTAATGACTTGGTTTCCACCATTTTATGTTAAGAACTGAAAACAGCACAGTAACACAGCTGTTGCAGAATACAAAAACTTGATTTAGTAATTGAGAAAAATTGTATACTTGAGCTACATTACATGAAGTAACACCTCATTGAAGTATTCACAGCTATTACAAGCTACTCATGTCACCACAGATTCAGCTTCGTACAATGTCAGTACTGAATAAATTCAGCTTTGTTTAAAGAAAGCAACTTCTCTCTTTTACCTATTGATTGCAGTAACTTTTAAAAATTAATAATTAGGAGGAGAACTGGAAAGGTTCTCTCTGTGGTGCTCTACAGGCCATTCAAAGGATTAGACGAAGACATAATTAAAGTCCTGACAGAATTAATCAAATAGAATTGGAATGACATGAACCATTCATATCCAGGCCCAGAGTCAGGCCCAGTTGACTGGTTTCGGAAGTGTCATTTCTAAAGAAGTGCAAGAGGCCACCTAGTTAGTCTTCACACCATCTATCCCCTGAGATTTTTAAAAATAATTTACAGGGGCCATGGAGTTGGGTGCCGCAACCTGTTTCTTACAGAAAAAGCAGAGTGAGAGAGACAGAAAGAAGAGGTAAGGAAGAAGAAGTGAACCTAATGGTTAAGAAGTTTATCTGAAAGGTGGGTGAAAAGGGCTGAAGTCCTTCCTCCAATGAATATTTAGTTATTTATAAGAGTGGTATAATTTGGGCATGGTTACACTCTAGTAGCTTAGAACCTAGTGCAGAGAAGACTCCCCTGGGAAGGAGGAGATCTGCTCCAAATGGAATTTACCCTCTCCAAATGCCAAGTTTGAAAACCCTCCTGGGTGTGCTTACTCCCAGGAGTAGAAACGGTGGTACTGTCAAGTTCTGAAGAACTGAGTTCCTCAAAACTCAAAGAGGAGCTAGCCCTTTTTCTAAACTGTTGTCTTGATTTCCTAAATGCTTCTGTAAACATTGTATTTTCATGCCATTCTCTCCTATAACGGATATAAAAATTTCCTTCCCACAGGCAGTGCTTGACAGTCCTCCCCTGGCATGATAAAGTAACTCTGTGTTTTGCACAAACAAGGCATCCCAGATTGGATTTACTGGCAATTAAAAATGCTGCATACAAAAACTTAGATAAGCTGAGAAACAAGAACTGGCCAAGTCTCTCTTGCAGACTGACGAGTTACAGCAGAGCAAGCACATGGTACAAGTGCACAAGAGGTGTCAGTGGGAGTTTTGTTTGAGGAACAGCTCTGCGTGACACACATAAAGGAAACACAATTCCTCAGATAGTGCTCAATAGAAAAAGGTTGCTGATCAGTGAAAATTATGTGGTGCTCCTCTGCAAAAGAAGAATAAGGAACACATTGTGTTACATATTTAGATGCCAGCCAGCACCCTGCTAGGTTCTGATACCAGGCTCAGTCCCCGTGCTACAAAAACCAGCTCTGCTGCCCACAGCCATCTTTCAAGCAACCCCAGAATGAAAACAGTGAGAAACTGATTCTAACAAAGCAAAGACAAGGAGGCATTTCAGACAACCCCAGATAATTTAAAACTGCACACAGCTCTCTGGCAGAATAAATGGGCACATCACCTCTATCATTGGTGAAATTTTATCTGTTCAGATAAGCAAAGAATTAGGCCCACAATGTCCTACCAGGCTAAATTAGCTAACTACTTATCTGTAAAGGTTAACTTTGTTTTCTTTGTAATGGATTTATCTCCACACAACCAGTTATTTAGCCCCTTAGTCATAAAACCATGTAGCAACACCACAATTTCGATCATCACTTTATGCTAGTCTTAATTCCAATAGCACTATATAGTGATAATGAATCACAACAGGGGCACTGCTTCAGATATTGTAACATGGTATGGCCACCAGATCAGAAGAACTACCTGCTGCATTAGGATAATTCTGACATGCTTTGTCTTTTTTCCTATACATTTTTTTTTGTTGCTGTTCCCTGTTTATTTTCTCTGCTCTTGGCTTCCTAATCTAAGCAAAACCAATGATAATATTTTCCTCTTTGATCAAAGCCCTAGTGACACCTCAATTAATTTTTGAATCAGTCTGCCTGTTTCATTTTAGATCCACAGTCAGGTCCACTAGACATGTCAAAACCAGCGAGTGAAAAGGCACACTTGTTGAAACTTAGAAAGCTGACTGCAAACATATCATCTACCATCTAAAATTTTAGGAACACTCCTTGAACAAGCAATGTGACATACTTGGTTGTTCAAAGTAATGGGTTTATGTTTTTTTAGACCTAGTCTCACTGCTTTGCATCTGACTAAATTATTTACAACTGTGCTAAGTAAATATAGAGCCTTGCCTTTACAGTCTGGTAGCACTCTACACCATCTTTCACACACAGCTGCATGTCTCAGCAAGTCCTCTGTTGAACTCAAAAATCAGGTTCATGCTCATCCCCAGACCAATTTCCTAATAATGATTTTTCCATCTTGCAATCTGAAGTTCAATTTAGAGGACTGAGGAGAGATGAAAACTGTGTTTTGCCTCATGAGAATTTGTCTTGTTCGGTTCTAAATATCAACAAAATATATGGTAGGAATGTACTGTCTTCATTTATCTGTGAATAATGTTTTACTTATCCCTACCTTTCCCTCTTGAGGAGGATAGTCGATGACACCTCCTGGCACCTAAAGCCCCTACCTTATTTTGCATCAGGGAAGTCATTTTCTGTTCAGCCCATACCCTCTTTTTTTGCAATCTACTGCTCGTGCATAATAAGCCTGATAAATGCTGCATACACTTTTCAGACCCTTACAGCATCATCTTCAAGTCCATAAGAAGGCTGCTTAGGTCTAAAGTCAGTATCAATTTCCAGAAGGACACCATCTATGGATATATGTCTGCTTCAATAAGATATACTGCAAATGCACACTGTGCATAGAGAGGCACATGGCCTCAGCTTACTGTTGTAGGCATTTATTGGAATTTTTATGACATCATCTTTTCATAAAGTAATCTGCTAATATATTTGTGATACGATTTCTTACGGACCTAATTTTCTTAGCACATAATCTATCAGAAATAATGCTCATACAACTATGATCATAAAATGCTAAACTAATAAAATATGTTCTATGAACATTGTTTCTTTTCTCTTCAAGTTGGATACTTAAGAATGTTGAAATTTAATTTTATCATAATACTCAAGAGCCCTTGCCTTTAGCAGAAACAAAAAAAATTATTAATGGTTCTTTCTATACTTTCACAATATATTGGTTGCAGCAAAATAAGCATTTTCATAGCCATTTAAAATGCTTAAGTGGAACAGAGTATGATAATATGTTTGGAATGGTTAAAATATTTGTTGGTTCATGAGGGTGAACCAATGCCCGAACACCCTAGTCCAAAGACTGTTGTTATCTCAGTTGTCCTTGTGCTGTTACCCTGCTCGCAGCTTCAGCTAGCTGCCGTACGCAGGCTGATGTAGGTGCCTTGCATTTTGTAACATATTTTGCATTCCCAGGTGGGTAGTCTAGGATCTGCTTGGCACGACACAGCCTGAACAGGCTGAACAAAAAAAGTCTTCAGCTATTTCCTGATCTCATTTCTCTTAGTCATGTAATAATACGAAACTCTTATTCTCTATACTCAGCGGTTAATTAAAGATTGCGATAAATCTAAAAGGGAAAGACTTTCTCTCTTGGAAATCTTACCCATTTAAAGAAAATAATGAAAAGAGTTCATTTTAGCTGTTGGCCATCTTCTTAATATACATCTTAGAACTCATGACCTGTGGATTGCTACCTTTTTTTTCTTTTCCAACTACTAGCACCAAGCCCTCAAGTTTTCCTTACACAGGACTTGAAAAACAATGTTTTTCCTTTGTTTTCAAGATTCTTCTTTTGCAGCATATGATTAGCTAGAACAATGTTCCGTTCAAACTGGTGTTCACAAATTTGCTTTGAAGCTCATTTTGAGACAATATAATCCTAGAAAGGGATTGCATAACAATTGCATAGCACTAGTCATTCATATACAGAAATGTCTTTTTCATTAGGTTTCTTTCAAGGGGTTGTCATTCTCTGTGCACATGCAAAGAGAATAAGAGATAATTCCCGCCCCAAACACCTAGCAATATAAATACAGCCTGAGTCTACAAACATCTTATGTATATAGAATTTCTCTTCCATCTCACAAGGTACAATCCGAATATCAGTTTAGATAATGTCTCTGAAAACATTCAGCAATGTGCAATTTCTTCTTCAGTAGTAGAATAAATAAAATCTAGTGATTAGCAGCACTCTACCACAAGTGAAACAGGTAGGCAGAAAGGGCAAACGTGAGGTGAGCCATCCTCTTCCTTTAAACCAAACCTGAAAATTCATACTGCCTTTTTTCATCTGATTGATTGATACTTGAACTAGCACAACAATATTTACATGACATAAAAGTCAGAATTTACTCACAGCTGGAGGCTGTATTCACAACAGTGCTAGTTTACCATCATAAACTGTCTCTTTACACAGTCTAACTGAGTTGGAGCTTGATCCATGACCAAGACTACTGTGCACAAACAGTAACAACATTATTGCTGCATTGAAGAATTATAGGCTGAACTGTCCGGATGTCAGCTACTATTGCATTGCATTTATTTTTTTTTTTTTGGTATAAGGAAGATAAGATATTTTCATTTTACATTCTTGAAGAAAGGTGTTCATTAGCAGATCTCAGAGTTATGCCTAACTTTCAAGTTAGGCATGCAAAATCCACATTTCAAACTGTCCATATACCACTCTCTGAGGATAAGAATTAGTTGTAAAAGGAGAATAGCCAAACAAAACCTCAGAATTTTTATATCAAACACTCCTTATGCTAACAAAATAACAAAAATACTGTCTGCATAAGTCATGAGAATTTAAGTATATCAGATAAAAAGTAACACATTTCTTTCACACATGCCATGAAAACAGAATAAACATGATAAAAGTATTCATCACTTTTCCAGTTCTGTGATAGTACTTTATAGTGGGGTATATTAAACTAGCACTGTAGAAGGTGGATATAAAGTCCTTAAAAATCAAAGTATTTTTATATAAAAATTTTGTTTTATTTTTTCGTTCACAAGGTAATATGTAAAGTTATAAAAATAGGATTCATCCAAAATAACTGAATTAAATATAAACTGGTATCATTTACTGGAGAAGCCATAAGAATGAGAAAAAAAAAGAAGAAATGCAAAAAGCATTAGAAAACTGGTTTGTACAATTTTTCGTAAAGCATGTCACCTAGCCAAAACATATGAGAAAGCATTTGCAGTTTCTGGCAATAGTCAACACTTTTCTTAGTATGGCTATAAATACCTGAAATCAGCCACAGTGCAAGTTTCTACCAGAAGCAAGTTACCGTTGCTCACAGAAGTAGCAGGTTTCCAGTATAAACCTGACAATATACAGAGCTATGGAGCAGTTTCATTTTCCTTACCTCCAGCTCAATCCTACTGCTTATCACAGAAGAGGCAACCATGTGGAACCATTTTTAAAATGTTGGATAATAGTTCAGTATGATACCAGATACATGGGTATAGACGTGATTTTTTGATACAGTTTTCTGCCGATGCATGAGCCCCAAACATCCATGGACGAGTGACATACTTTGGATTTATGAACATTACTATAAAGTATGACACAAATCTCATGTAAGTCTTATAGTGCTCTGGTGATAGAGTCACAGTCTTAATTTTTTTTAAATCCTAAATCAGAAATTTTCATTTGTTAAGTTGAAATATTGTTAATACTTGACAAAACTCTGCATCCACATTTACTAATTCGATGTACGTATACACACACACTGATCCCATACACATGTATATGCCTTGAAGGATTTGCCATATATGTTGCAGAATGATAATTTAATATTGTACAGGGGGCATGTTTATTCATTTCTTCCAGGGTGTCTTGGTTATAATAACTACAAATTATTCTGATCTGGAAATGGTGTGGGAGTGAGTGCAAGATGCATTACTCCCACACGAGGGATTTGCATAGTAGTAGAAAAGCAGTATTTATTTACTACATAAATAGCTGTACACTGTGGATAATTGACCAAAGCACTAAGCCTAACAAACTGGAACCCACTATCTGCTCACATCTTCATTTGTCATAACATGAATTCCAGCTGCAGTTCTTCTAGCATTATATTTCTACCATACTCACTATGCTCGCTTCCATTATTATTGCAACAACAGGTATGCTGCTATATACATATTAAAAATAAAAATCTTTAACATTACATGATTAATTATTTAAATCATGAAATGATCAGCTTCACAATTTTGTTCCTATTACTTGTAAGCATGTATTCAAAGTTTTAGGTATTCTCAGGTACTCATGACAGAACAAAATACTGTCATGGCAGTGAAAATTTCCTTAGCTACATCTAGCATGATTCAGTGACATTTGGACAACTGAAAAGTTTTTGAAAAACATTTTCAAGTCATTTGGCTAGGTTCCTGTTTGGCTGATGCCCTTTACCACTACTGGGTGACTCATAGCTTCCCACCTCCGAGAATTAATTCAGCAGAAATTGCCATTGCTATTCTATATCAAAGAGACAGGATTGAAAGCGATTTCTCTGGAAAATGCAAACCCAGTTTACACAATTTCAAGAAGCAGTGGCATTATCTACTGTTAAAATGATATAGTTATTTTAAATTTAAACTAACCTTAAGGCAAAGGACTCCCTCCCCCAAATAAGTGGCCATATTGCATACTCAGGTCAATAGCAGCTCCCATGCTTCCAGCTCAAACCAGCCAAGGTCTTTACGACAGGGCTGTGGCTTTACAGAACAAAAATCAGCCAGAAAGTTAGAAAGCCATGCTGCAGTTTGGGGAGTGTCTGGATTGAGCCCTCCAGGAAATACATGGCTCAGCAGCCTGGACTGCAAGGTCTACTCTACATGTCCTCCAGGAGGGAAGGGAGTGGGGCAAGAGCTGCAGTAACTGCATGCCATCCTTCTTATTTGTCGTCCTGCAGGCTTACAGAGCTCCTCTTATTGCTGCTCTACAAGCACATTCATCGTAGGACTGCAACGTTTTCTGTCCACAGCACGTGAACAGATAGGAAGGGTCATGTGGTGAGCATATTTTCAGTTGCGTAATGGGAGAAAGATTGGAGAACTTAAGCCTTGCTGTGCTGTCATACCAGGTGAATAGTTCCTCATTGCTGCTTTAAATTATAGACTTCAAGCTTCTTGGAAGAGCTGTGAGTATGTGAAAAAGCTGCAATGCAGTTATTTCTTAGTTTCCCATCTATTTTTGTATTTAACTTTTTAAATTATCTTATTACATAAAAGGAGCTTATCTCCACCCACTAATCAGCATCCTTAGTTTCATATCTCTTCTTTTCCCCCACTTATTACTAAAATCTTATCTCAAAATCGTTTGGTGTTTTTTATAACTTTGGACTATTTTATTTTGAGGACCTTCAAATACATCATTAATCTTGTATTTCAGTACTCTCTAAATCTTTCCTATATTATTCATCTAACTCAGCTTAAATATTCTGGCTGATTTTAAAGAGTTAAAAACTAACAGCTCATACTGCAGTACAAAGTACTCTTTTCCATAGATGCGCTTCTGTATAACTAATAATACATGTCTAAAAATACATGGATTTGAGATTAATCTGATTGATCTATTTATGTAATCCAATCAACCTGTTTATGTTTAAATTTCTTTGTACATTGTTATGGCATTTGGTTACCACCTATGACTAAAATGTAGTGCTAAATTAATGACACCCACAGAGAACTGTCAGGCCCCAATTACTTGTGTGCTACTGCTGTCACTAGACTGAGTAAATAGCCAGTCTGTGCTGCAGTACAGAGTGGAGATGATGGATTGTAATGCAGATCCCAGTCCCGTACATTAGCATAGCATCTGAGTGTACGAAGTGTTTATACTGTGCTAACCTAAAAGAATCGACTTCATTCCCATGAACCACACAACTAATAATTACATTGAAAAGCCTCCAATTAAAGCCCTATCTGAAAGCTTTCCAGACCTGCAGAATCCCAAACAAGGAATGGTCAACATCAAGCAAATATTAAATTAAAAAGAATTTGATAAAGACCTTAATTAAAAGTGTGTCAGAGCAAATACATCTCACTTTATGTCCTGAAGCCCATTGAATTTCAATATGACAAAGTGCCACTGCATGTGAATGTCAGAAATTCAGTGCTGCTTTCCCCGAAGCCCTTTTCTGACCTGTAAACTTGCCCCTTTGCATCCTGATTGTGCCTGCAGCCAAGGAAAAGGGGCATCTCGGAAAACTTGTCTCTGAAACACCCAAGAGCACAGCCAGCCTCTAGGAGGTGGCAGCAAAGCGACACAGGTATTACTTGTTCCCAGCTCCTGACATACAGAATCTGCTACCAATACCATTTGCATCAGCTGTCAGCTTCTGGGCAGCTGGCAAAGATAAACAGCAATAATAGTACTGGCCTTCGGTCCTCTTGGTATTGAGATTCAGTGTGCACAAGCAAACAACTGTAGCTAGCTAAGCACCAAAATCGGGTCCCAACTGAAAGGTGATCATCCTTAAATTTAACTAGCAACAACCATGACAACTCCACGCTATCTTGTAAAGAGTGGACACTACACTCTCTCCTCCCCAAAGAGAAACTGAATAAATCCCTGTAAAATGCTCTACAAATTTCCCCCTAACAAGAAGTGTCTTTTCTTATCTCAGCCTAATCTTAGATTGGATACACTTTTTCAGACCTGTATTTTGGCTACTGAGAAGGAAGACAGGAGAAGCACAGAACTCATTTAAAAAAAAAAAAAAAAAGGGGGACAAAAGGAAGTGCCATATTTATTGGGTGAGTCATTTACAGTTTTGGGACCTCTTGAACTTCCAGAGTATTTCTATTTAAGGGAAAAAAAAAAAACAAAAGCCATAACAGCCACAAAGTAAAAAACTAAAACACAACAAAAAACAAACCAAAAAAACACCAAGCAAAGAGGAAAAGAGCAGATAGGTTTTATTTAGTTATTGTTCAAAATTATAGAGTAACACAATTGAAAATCATTGCCATTTCCATACATGGGTATTTTTTGCAAACATGGGGGGGTATCTTGATAATTTTTTTGATAACAAAATGTTGAATAGTACAGATCCCTATTATAAAATCTACCAGAGATGCAGAGATGGAACCTCCAAACCAGTGCTAAAGCCCTCTGAGAAGAAAACCCCAAATAATTTTTGCACTATATAATTACTTTGTAATTTTATCAGTGTATGTGCCAGCAGGAGGAAGAAAGAGACTGCTCTTCACACAGACAATTCTATCACAACAAAGCTTACAAAGACATTAATGTAAAAGCTCCTCATTGTCTGAAAATCCTTTGCCATGGCAACTTAAAATCAGCTGCATCCAAGTCATTTTAAAGCTTAACCAACCCTCCTAACCCTTGAGCTTCAGACCTGCTATTTCAACCACAACTATTAAATCTTCCAAACAGGTGTATACATTATCTCTACAAAGACCTGCATGATGAGCAGGTCCATTTACCCTACAGGGACAAGTAATCATTTCAAGTCTCCCACGAGGCAGAAATTATTGTATCAGGAATCCTGTATTCAAATCACTCAAACTTGCACACACGCTCCCAGAATGGCTGGAGCGCTGAGATGGCTTTTGCATTACAATGAAGCTGCTTTTCACCAAACTGCATTTCTGTGCTGCCTTGCACTTGCTGACAGCACTGATCCTCTTATCATCTTCAAAGATATCTGATAAGAATTATCTGATTCAATAGGAACTTGAGACAGTTTCAGCTGCAGATGTACCAAAATTTGCTTTGAAATCTACAGATGCTCCTCAGTGAGACTGAGTACGTACACAGTTGAAAAAAACATCAGAAAACTGAACTAGAGAAGTGTGTACTTCAGCTGCTGTGAATATAAAAAACTATTCACATTTTCAGCTGTAAGTTTTTAAATTGTGTTGCGCTAATGGTTCTTAGCCTTATGTACCAGAAACAGCAGCTGTAAACAAGTTAATCCCACCGAGAAAATATCCAACACTATGCTTTTCGTAAGAACTGCTTACCATTTGCTGTTCATCCCCTACATCCCTGATTCATGCTCAGGTAATGGCAAGGAAGAAAGATATTGGGGTAATACTTTCAAGGGCAGGAGCATGATGAAACTGACTGGAGATCTTAACTAAGTACAGCCATGATACAAATAATATACAGGAGTCTCAGTGAACAAAGGGATCTGAGCAGAGATAGAAAGAGGAGGGAAAAATCCGGAAATTCAAGACTTACTATTGTTATTACTGCCACAGTAATAACACTCTGTATAATACACAGTAAAGCAGAGTAATAGCACTCAAGAGGCCCCTTTCAGTTGGTTGTTGGCTCTGAACAGTAAGAGGCAGTACTGTCACACACTGGAGACGATGAGCGCAAACAAAGGCACAAAGAAATGCTCTCCAAGACCAAATTTAGGGTACCAAAAAGAGTAAATGTAAGAAGCCCTTACACGTCCATGTGAGAGGACATAGTTGTCCATGTGTCCAACATCCCACGACTGCACCTTCCACAGAACATGTTCATCAAACAACACGTGGAGATGCCCTCACTCTCCTAAACATTTAGGGATGTTGCACACTTCAGACCCCTCTGGGATGCACGCTGGCTCAGATCATACTTAGCACAGAGACAGACTGAGATGTTGTGACCAACCTCTGCACAAGGCACAACTTTTGCATGCTTGGTTTAAAATTGAAGCTGTCTCTGAAAACAAAGAAGGTGGTTCTGAAGACTAGGTTTTCATGAGCAGAACATGCACTGGGGAAGCAGGAACCCCAGTCCTGTTCCTACTCAACATGAGAGAATTTAATCCTCTACCTCCTCTGAGCATTTCCTACCCACCAGGCTATACTCTTGGTGAACGGTTAGGAAATTAAACCTTTTCCCAAATCTGGACACAAGTAAATGAGAAGGAAAGGCTCCTGGGACAAATGGCAGGAAAATGTCTTCAGTGTCCTAACCAGTGGTTTGCAAAGTCATGTGGATGACGACAGACGAGGGCCTTTAGTTTATGAGATTTTACTTTGCTGGGATCTTACAAGAATTTTACATTATGAAGTTGTGAGTTAAAGCCCACTCATAAAGGATACACTAAAGAGGGAGCCAGAAAGTAAGATTTCTCTGAAGGTTCAGAGCAGAAGATACTACTAAATTAGTCATGTTCCTGTGCCACCTATATCTTCACAGCCTCATGCAGCTGCATTTGCAGAGCCATTTGAAATACTAATGTTTAGAGAGTCTCTGAGAAACGCTTGAGGTACTTTTCAGTTAAAATTTTTCCTTGTTTGGTTTTGTTTTGATGCCTTAGAATGTCAAGAGTACTTACTAGTCTAAGCTCTCCTTTAAATATTTTTATCACCTAGCATTACATGGTCCATTGACATCCAGGAATCAGCTTCTGAACAAAGGAGCTCAAGGGAATGAGCAATATGCACATTTTCCTTCTCAGTGCTCCTTTTCAAATTTGCCTACCCAAGTCACCTGCTAGATGGTTAAATTCACATGCATTCTGTCACTTCCCTGTTGACTGCACATCTAAGAGACTCTGGTAAGCATTAGCTTAAGCTCTAAAATATCTAAGAAGCCTCAAGTATTAGAAAGTATTTTTTGCATTTAAGTTCTCTAATTCATTGAAAAAAAAACATTAACAGCTTCTCTGCGCTGTCAGAGCTGTGGAAAAGAGTTTTGATATAACTGAGACACCAACCTTCTGCTTTTCAGTTTATCAAGGCTTGGCCCTGAACTGCTGATTCAGTGAAAATTTCATCTCTGTGAGTAAATGAATCAGGAAAAGTTGGTAAAAGCTTTTCAGAGAACTACTGAAAACCCCATCTGACTTCTAATTCTGTATCTAAAGACACATAAACGACTTCAAAAACGTGGCCAAATTTCTATGCTGAATTTAAAAAAAAAAAAATCACTGTAAAGTTTGCTATTTTCCTTAGCAATTTTCTCCCACAGTTGTTTGTCTATGGCTATTAATTTTGTCTATTGAAAATCATCTGCCTCATAAGAGTAATTGAATGCCACTTCTTTGCATATGCAAGAGGACAAATAAAGATGTGCCAGTTGTTAATTCATGCTTGGAAAAGAAAGAAATCCAAAACTCCTGTCATCACCCACTGGAGTTCAAATCCATGAATTGTCCTTATTTGAAATAAAAACATTAGCACAAGTTCCTAATCATTTTAGTAAAGCTTGTCTTGCCCTTCACTGCTTTTAATTTATTAGTACGTTATCTACTGAGCTTCATGCCCGTAACAGTAGAACTAGAGGTCTGATGTCAGCACATACTGTCAAATCTGCTGATGTAAAGTTTGAAAATATGCATTTGAACCAATTTTAACACTTCATCTTACCAGGACTTTGGAGAGGAAAAGCCAAGCTTTCTACGGATGTAGTGAGGCTATTGGAAATCTTGTACTGTTCCACAGTGGTTTGTGTTTTATGACCATTGCCAAAACCGTGATGTGTGATTGTCTTAGCTTGCCTGGTCTTTGGTAATGCACAGATGGCAACTCCCTGTATCTTTTACAAACCTCAGATTTTTGCGTTCTTGGCAGCTTGCATGCATTTTCCTTCAAATTCTTTTCACTGTAATTATTTAGGGGTTTTTTCCATCTTGCCAAGTACTTTTATTTATCACATTATTATGTGATTTAGTGTTTCTTATGTGCTTATTTCTTTCCTTCTGATTAGTTTGTGAGGCACTCTAATAGCTGCACTACTCTTTAATATGGCTTGCAGATCACTTAAGAATATGTATTATTCAGACTATTTTATTATCTCCATATAAAATTCACATAGAAATTGTTGTCACGAAATAAAAACCATAGATGATGCCAGGCAATGTTCCTTGTTTCCTAGAGGCAAAAATGTGGCATTCATTTACACACAAGCAGAACATCCAGTCAACGCAGAGTACTCCTGTGATAGTCAAAGCCTTTACTAATTTTGTGGCCAGGTAGATGTTTAAAGAAAACAGCACTGAAAAAAGAAAAACAACAACAACAACCCCCCCCCAAATGAAAAACAACCCCCCAAATCTGACTTCTAGCACCCTTTACATGGTAAAAGAGAAGCTTCACCTGATGGAAATCAGTGGGACAACATGAAAATATGTTGCAGAATGGCAGACTCTAACTCTGGGTGTTACAGCCAGTTTTCACTTAAGATATGTATGCAACTTGAGAGACAAGGAGGAAAATAAACATTTGGTGTACTTGGAAAGATAAAACTGGCAGATGGAGAAGAGAGCTTTTATTCTTTTGAGAATAAATAAAAATTAACCAAGAAAAACAAAGGTAAAAATGAAAAAACTGAATGTTTTGCATTTGACCAGAACATTATCTTTCAATGAAACAACACTGGAATTAATATAGAACAGTATTGTACCATATTGATGATTGTACCATGTATGATGCTTGGATCTTCGCCAGAAAAATTGCACCATCTGTCGTTTTACCAAAAAGTTGACTGAAATGCTATGTGTTACAGGAAGGCTACCATTCTTTTCAATATACCAGACACGATCCTGACTAGCAAAATACACTTCTCAGTCCAATAAGATTAGCAACGGTCCAGAGACAGTGCTTGTAACTAAGTCTGACCCAAAGATATTGAAGGACTGTTTAATTACTGTGTCATACTTTGGAAACCCAGGCCAATGACATAAAATTTGATCATCATTAATGAAGAATTGTCATTAATCATATTCAGAAGCAGCTTAGAGCTGTTCCCTTTTCTCTTTGGTTACAATATAACATTATTAACAAAATTTCAGAGAAGTCCAAGCTCCTCCACCCTTCTCATCAAGCTGAGTACTGTAACTTTATTTCATCTATAGATGGCAGCATTATCAATTTACTTACTTCACCGTGTTACCAAACAAATGGCAGAAACAGCCATAAACTGTAGATACAACATGTGCCTATACAACGCATCTCATTTAGTATGCCTGATCGCTGTAATATAACAAACTATATTGCTATATATGGCAAAGAAAAAAACCCCGATTCCTCCAGGGTTTTTCACATTTGAAGCTGGTTTCATGGAACTTTAACTCAATCTCAGGAATATAATTGAGATAACAATCTGTGCCCTCAGACAGGATGTCCCCTGCTTGATAGTACACAAGGCTGGACAAATGCCAAAGCAGATTTGAATGTACCTCAAAGTACTGGTGAAAAATGACTGGGCTTTTCTAAAAGCAAGATGTGTGTGCTGGATAGGTCAGGCAGCAGCACTCTGGCTAATGCTAGCCTTTGCTTCCACTTAATCTATCTGGATTCAAATATGCTCAAATTCTCTTTGTTTTGTAAACAAAGAAAAAATACAACAAACCGCAGGTAAACAAGAAAAGTCAAAGTGCTTATCCTGTGAATGCTCTGCAGAAAGCAAACCTGTATGGAAATGCGTAGTGGGACCGTGCTCTTTGCTGAAGTATGATGCCAACAGCACCAAAATTTGTTTTCTGAAATCAGGGTATGGCTTATGTTATTCACATTCAGGATCTCCTATGCAGGGAAAACAAAACTAGAGAGGAAGTAATGGAATGATTTGGAGCAGCTACCTAGATTTTAAAAAGCTGTATTTATTTCCTTTATCCAAAGATCAGAAAGATAAAAGCCATCATGTGGCAAGAAAATGAGAATAGATTTAAACATGAATCATCAAAGCATGTTTGTCACTGGATTTGCACTAAAACAAAGCACTTTTTGGTTTTGTTTTTCTCGTTTTTTTTTGTTTGTTTGTTTGGGTTCCCAAGAAAACACAGTGTAGGTAATCATTCTGTCGTCTTTGTGTGCAAGTACCATCCTGGCAACTGACTGCCTGGTTTCCATACCTTTTTAGTATATTGGCCAGTGTCAATCAAAGTTGACAGGATCACAGGCCTTTCAAGGATATTAAATTTCTACAAGCTTTGTGAAAGTAGGCAGCCAGGCGGAACAGAGAGAAATTACTAAGTATCCCTATGTGAGGTGAAAGCTGCAACACAGTCTCGCCTCTTATTAATAACACACCAGAAAATACATGCGTGAAAGAAATATCATAGATGCTCAAACTGTAGAAGAAAGTTTCAGTTGAGGCACACATTTTATTAGGCATCAGAATATCCAGTCACACTCTGAAATTTATAGGAAATCATGCCTTACAATTCCACTGTTCACAGAACTGTATTTTAAAGTACTGAAGGACTACTGTTGGCCTTGGATTTTCGCCAGCTCTTAATGCAATGGAACATTTCATCAGTGCAAAACCTACCTCAAGGCTGAAAAGCTACCAAGTCCACATCCCCTGCTGTTTCATGGAACCTGAAGTTGAGGACCATAATACCTAGACACTACAGCAACTGGTATTTCATAATACTGTAGACACATTAGTTACACAAAGGAAAGAGT
>NW_010420341.1:46885-83616 GCF_000710305.1 Buceros rhinoceros silvestris
AAGAGTGCACTGGTATATGTGGAAGATGTGCTTGTCTAAATAATTTAATTTATAAACAAATGATTGCTATGTTTGCTGTGGATTCTCTACTACTCCATTTTGTTGTGAGAAGAATTCAAACCAAGATCAGAAAGATGCAATCCATGCTCAGACTGGACAAAAGCAACATCTGTCTCATACTTGAGTCTACTGACTAATTCAGGTCAAAGAACTTGATCCATTTAGGAAATCACTCGCTCTCCTGCAGGGACTACCAGACACAAAGACTGAGCAGAGAAGCAAATGGAAAAATTCATCTTGTCAAGTGTGTTTTCCTGACCACAAGCCAGACAGTAACTTTCTGAAGCAGATGCTCCTCAGCAATGGGCGCTACAGATAGTCTCCAGTAATGACTGGAGCCAGTCCCTGGCTTCCAACATCCAGGAAGGAGTTTGGTTGGATACCCTTTAAGCTTGCTTAACCCCAGTGAAAGTGACTTTGAACGACAATAGCAGAAACCTTTCTTCAGAAATACCTTTGCTCCCACAGCTTTCCAGATCCAGATCCCAAATACCTTATTTGTAAAGTAACATGCACTTCTTTTTAATTAAACGTTCCCCCTTCTGCTTTTTATCCATGAGGGAGCAGCCTGAATTAACTTGGCTCCCAAGCAGCTGAAACAATTTGCAGCACAAGACTTGCTGACGCTGTCACATCGTTACATAAGCTTTTCTTCACATCCCACATAGCCAGGGCTTCTGAACTTAAAAAAATCCGTTATGTGGCATGCTTTCATAATCACTACTTTTATCATACCTCAAATGTTGACAAGTATGTGACTGTTTGCTGATGGGAAGCAACTGATATAGCTGAGTGCTTCAACATGCCTTCCTGGAACTTACCGCAGAAACAGAGCTCTTCACAACAATGTCGTAACGAGTCTGGCCCTGTAACCAGCTGCACTGCAAAGATTTCTAGAGAGGCTCAAACGGAATTTAAGATGCTTTCTCTCTGGGGCTCAATGAGGAAATTATCATATTCTCTTCACTGGGAAGGTGGATTTAACCTGCAGACTTGTATATATAAAGTATTGTCTGATACCACTGGGAATCTGAAGAAAAAGAGGTTCCATGAATTGGGCTTGATTGCTGAGATTAAACAGAACCCCATACTTCTCTGACCTGAAGCAATTCCTACAGAGAAGCTGCTGAGCTGCAGAGATTACATTTGGATCCTGAAATCCTCATCACTGCTTGCAGGACAGGAATTAAAATTTGGTTCTGCCTGCTATTAGATCATGCACAGCTTCATAATATATATCCGTATCTTTATTTGGTTTTCGACAACGTCAAATCTGAGATAGATTATGTTGTGACAAAGCTCAAAATATAGAGCTTACAAATCCTTCTTTCTGCCTTTATGAAAACAAGTGAAAACAGCTGAGCTTTGCGGTGGGTGGCATTCTTTATAACAGAATCCCTTTTAGGTATGTTTTGCAAGAAAAACTCTAAATGTTACCCACTGCACATTGGTCAATTGTGTTACATAACATTTGAATTTTGGAGTCAAATGAAGAAGTTTATGTCTGTTGGCATGCATACTGGACAGATGCTATGTGGTCTGTGTTTTATTTGTGTCTTCCCTTAATGAGAGTTATATATTTTACTATTCAATGATAATTACATTAATATCTAATGTGTTGGGATGCTGCAAGTATCCCCTGCACATAAATTATTTTAATTTAAAAAGAGTAAAAAGCATTACTATTTGTAAACCAGAAGACAGCTCAGCAGAAAGAAAAGTAATTGATGCGGGGAATGAACAATAACATATTCATCAACAAGACAGAAAAAAGATAGCTTAATAAATAAAAGAGGAAGAAAATCTTAATCTCCTCCTATGGACTCAAGTCACTGCACTAACAACCATAAAATATTAGGAGATGTTCCCTCCATATTACCAGTTTAACTATTACATTAGATTGGTGATAGATCTATCAGCTGACAGTAATGGGTCTGGCACCATCTCATCAACCAGACTGGTACAATGGAGGAAAAAACCCACAGTTTTTAGTTTAAAACCAATCATGTTGTTAAGGCAGAAAAACAACCTGTCTGATTCTCCTTTTATCTTTAGCTTTGCAAAACAATTGCCTAGCACCTCAGTTGTCCTAAACAAACTAAGTATCTAAATAAAGGTGTTGCTTATGCAGATAGTTCACCCATATGCAGCCTTGATTTCCCCCTTCAACTCTTCTGAAGTAACACATACAACTTACAATAATATGTCTGAAGAGCTTATTCAGTTTATCACAAAGATGATGCAAAAAATGCCTTAAAGATGATACAGAAGACCCTAATGAAGACAAGACACCCACTGTGTTGACTTTCACATCTAATAAAAGCACAAGAAATGGTAGCTAGGAATTAAACACAGATAAATTCTCACCTTCACCTCACAAGAATGTCTTTACAGCAGAAAAGTGGCATTTTTGGGCTTCACTTTTCCACCTAGTTGGCAGATAATTTGCAGTTAGTCAAACCCCCAGGTGACTCACTCAACTAGAACAAGGTGGCTTTAAGACAATGTAGCCTGTTCTGGAAGGAAGAAACAAAGCCCAAATGCTGCCTTTTCTACTTCATCAATAGCATCATGGAAGTAAAGTAAGAGATAAAATAATTGGAAAGGTAATCCCATTGAGACTTATATCACTCTCTTGAGACACACTAAAGGCACAACAAGAATAAATGAATGTTGGCACCTCAATCTCAGTCAGCAACAAGCCGATATTTCTCTCCTGTTACCTGGAGAATGGTAATGGGCCTTTTTGAGGAACTGCATCAACAGAAGATAGGGCAGGACTCGACTTCCACCTTCAGTTAGAAAGGTTTTGGAAACTAAACTCTGGAATTGGCAATGGGAAAACTTCCTTTCTGTTTTTGTTGAATAATAAGCAATTTGCAGCTGCCAGCAGAGAGCTTCACTTGCCAAATGCGTGAATGGATTTGAACAACTATCACCCGTAAAGCATACACATAAAGTACTAAGAACTAGAAACCACCGTTTTCCTCTCTCTCTCCTTACACTGAAGTAAGTTACCACAGACAAGTGTTCAAGCATGGTGTTCTAGAGGATATGTGCCGTTTCCTCCTCAGCATAAAACCCCTGCTTCCTTCAGGGATAATTCAGGATCAGGATCAAGGGTCTAATTTGTGAAATGCTTCTTTCCATTGAGATGTGCACACAAAGGAGCTGCACATTGGAAACAGAATTAGGAGGCCTGTAAGAAGTAGCCTTATAGAGATCGAGCAGAAACAAAACACCTTTCTTGCCCACATGGAATTAAACAAACAAAAAAGGCATGTGTGATTTAAAGTCACGTATAAACTTCAGTTTAAAGTTGTTTCTATTTCTTTAGAAAATCCTACAAAATTCAAACTTCAACAGCATAACAGTGCTAATAAAATGTTCATCATGCTGTCTTAAAAACCTGTATGACTTTACAGAATCCTGAAAAGGAAATACCCTCAATTATACTTTTCTCACTTTCTGTAACCATTTAAGCACCGATCTAAAACTGTATTTATAGAGATGAAAAAAGACATGTGCTTTTTGAGTTCATATTTTAATTTTTTTTCTTCAAACCCATTAGAAGAAAAGACATAGGCTGCAATTTTCAGAGAGTAAAAATAAATTAAACTTACTTATAAGAGAACTGACTAATTTCCCTAAGGACTCCAGAATTTATCTACAGTATTTCTACATCCATTTTACAGCCACTCACATTGCTACGACATTCCTGTAGAGCTTGAAAACCTGAAGTATTAATCATCTCATTTTCATATAAGTAATTAACACACACATCTTCACACTTGCTTTGGGACTGCATAACCAAATAAAATCATACTATAATTTAATTGGGAAGAAGCACACATACAAACACATAGAAAAATTTATTATTTAGATAATACATTTTTTCTGACTTTCTAGCAATGCCAGAAGATTATGACCATTGGCTGTCAGAGTCCACACAGCTGTGTGCTGACCTCCTGTACCTTTGGTCAGCACACAAAATTAACAAGACATACATGTACAATAAGCTTTCTCTCCTTTCTCAAATTAAGAAGCTGTTCAAACACCTCTCGAGATCAGGCACTTTTTTGGCACAGTGTTTGTCCGAAGGTTTCTGCGAACAATGCCTACAGGTTTTGTACAACTTCACTGGTAATTACCAACAGGAATGTTCTTCTAGGCAGGAGAGGAAGATTTTAACATGATGGAGACTTGATGACTGATTCCACCAGCACTGTAGGAGCCCACAGCGAATTTACTGTGATGCTGTGAGACCGCTTTGCAAGCATTAGAGAGATGTATTGTTACAACCATCTACTGCTGGAAGTTCTGCCAGAGCATTACAGTAGAGATCCTGAGATAATACATGTAGAAATCTTCACAGTAAGCATTTACTGGTACTGATCTCTGCTGGATTCTTTTGGATTAGGCTATTTGCAAATGCAGCTGTTGTGGTGATGGTGTTTGTTGTTTATTTTTTCTTTTGTCTTTTAATAAGGTTGTTTTCTTCTCCCTAAATATTCATGGAGTTATGCTTACAATATGGCTTATAGCAAGGCCATGGCAGTAACGGTGCATTTCTCTTTCCATAATATTGCATTCATGTTAGCTAGCTTTTGAGGTTTCTTATGTTTTAATGAAGTTATTAAAGTGAATGCTCTGACTGCATAATTCATAAGCATTCAGTCTGTCTGCAAAGAGCTGGTCTCTAAACAATATTTAATTTTTCAATTATTTTCTAAGACATCCAACTAAGCCTTCTGAATTGGAATGCAATCTGTAAAACAAATGTCTAACTGTAGAAAACTAGCTTTATTTCTGCTAGTTTTTAGTACCATTTAGTCCCCAGAGATGGCTCTGGTTTATAGTATTTGTTTGGCAGATACAAAGAGGTATTGTGTATTTTCTATTTATAACTCATAAATATTGAGATTAGCTTTCACACATAATGGATTAGATTACGGGCCATTTTCTCTTCTGCAGCTTTCTGCAGAAGAAAGAGCGCATAGATCCAGTGACAATCCTCTTCTTGCAGTTCTTCCTAAGCATTAATCTGGCATAGATAGGTACAGTTTAGGGTTTGCTATAATTTTTGCTACTTGGCAACAGTTCCTAAGGCAATACCTGAGGCCATGTCAGCTAGGGCACCTCCTCGTCATTGAAACTCCAGGTCTGATCTGGGAGAGTGGTGAGAGGCAGCAGTGCCACAGAAATAAGGGGAAGGTACCTTGCTTGCTACTAGGATACATTCCTGGTGAATGAAAGCTGAGCATACTACAATAATACACAGAGAACAAAACCACGTTAGCTTTCAAAGATTTTTAGAAGGAATAAACCATACTGAAATGAATCCTGAGAAGATGAGAAGCTATACTAAGGGTTGCACTTATTATCACCTACTAAGAAATGACTTTTTGAAACAAAACAGTATTTCCCCAGTATATACAGCCACTGAAGATCTCAAAAAAAGAACAAAAAAGCCTTTAAGCCAAAGGGCCTGGCTAGCTAAACACCCATAACAACAGTCTGACCAGAAGCCAGTCCCAGTCTCTTCTGAAGGTTCAGAGGGAAAACACTTTTCAATGTATTCAGGTAATTTATTTCAATGATTGGTTTGGTGAAAGCAGGGCAAGCTGTTGGAATTTGAAATGAAAGCTTTTATTTCATGTTAGGAACATGAAGGGTATGACTAAATACATGGAAATCTATAGAATTGTCTGCATAAATGTGTATTGATATTGGAAATCTTCCCATGTAATTAAAAGAAGCACTATTTATTGCACAGACCATATTTAGCTGCTAAATGTGATGTCAGATGTGCTGAAGGTTAAACAACCAATTTTTCAATAGAAAATAAATAAAAAGTAAAAATTCAAAACAAGATTAAAAGGAATTTAGATAAAAGTTTCATACTCATTTAAATCTGTATGTGAAATTACTACCACTCTGATTTAAATGAATATCTCATAGGGAGCTGCAGATAATTCCTGCCCTCCTTCTGGAGCAGAAGGGACTGTAAACCTGAACAAAGTATCATAATTCATAGACAACTCTTGAGAGCCTAATGGAATTGCTAAACTGTGTTGTGCTCTTATCAAGGAATTAGTCAGACTATGTCTCTACAGCCAATTTGTAGAGATTAAACAACAACCTGGTTTTGAAATCTTCCAATTTTGCAATGCATGTAAATTTTTTTTTTTTTTTTTTTAAATCACACCACAGTTATTTGGGAGCCTAAGTTCCTTTGATTTGTTGTAAGACCTAAGCTTCTAAGACTTGTAGACATTTTGGCTGAAGTATACCTATAAAGCCATGTAACCTGAGATTATCAAATCCAGACAAATAAAAATAATCTCTTTATAGCTTGTATTCCTACATATCACCTGCTAGATGTCAGATTCATTAAAAATGCATTTGAATACAACTTAAATAATTTAAATGCCACTTTAAAACATGCACAGTTGTTTGCCAGAGGCTCTTCTTCACCAGAAGTAATAATTTCCACTTGTTGTGGTGACTTGAAGAGCTCAGGCTGAACAGTTCCAGTGTTTGAGCCAAGGTTTGCTTTAGTCACAGCCTGATGTTACAATTAAGTTTAAGACCTTGGAGTTTATTGCTCAGATGGGTGATCTGGTTTTGTTACAAGGAGTCTAATGAATTTGATGATTAGTCTGTTGTCATTTATTGTCTGTTTCTGAAGTAACTTGTGCTTGGCTTTTGACTGCTAATAAAATTTATGGAAAGGTTCAAACTGCTGGAGATAAAGGTGGGTTCTTTTTTCTTTTGCAACTGTAGTAACCATTAAACAGGCTATATACGCTGACTAGCACTATCAAGGTTTCACTAGTAGAAGCCCTCTAGAAATGCTAGGAAAGGTAGTACTCTCAATCTACTATGATTGATCTCTTGCTTTTGATAGGTACTTTTGTAACTGGTCTCTCAACCCGCACAACATAAATATACACATCAAAAAATCTAGATAGAAGTTTATCAGACTGAGCCACAGTGACTGGGTCTTTGTATTGGGGCTAACATAAACGTTAAAGCCTTCCACATCGTTAAGGTACAAAGGAATAGCAGATTATTTACTGGTAGCAGTAATGCTAGAGACCTGGAGAGGAGCAGCCAGAAGGAAACTGAAAGGTCTCCTGCTGCTAGGCTGCGAATGCTTGGCAGCACTATGTTAGACCTCCTGCAGGAGACAGGGCCTTGTTCCTCCTTTCTGCAAGGCAGATAAACTCCATAGAGGGGCATAAAGACTGGATACAAGAGAAAACAGAGCCCTTTCCAAATGCCTGTCTTCTGCTTTTCCAGCAACTTCTTCAAAATAAGAGAATGATAAAAAGACATATTCTAAACTAAAAAAAAAAACCCCAAAACAGCAAACCAGAAAACAAAACAAAAAACCCCTCCCATAAGATACTTTTAACCTATTTTTGACACACTTTTAAGATTTCTTTTCCCCCATCTGTGTCAACTACATAATTTTCACCTCTTGCTAATGGCTTTCCCTTGGTGACAGAAAGTGCTGTTAAGTATATAGGTAACACTCAATTTGAGATCACATTTGACTTTTAACATTTTTTTATCTCCACTGCAATGTAAAACTTTCAGTTTTGCAAAACGAAAAGCTATTTTAGTGTCTAGAGAAAACAAAAGTACTGGGGAAAGCATTCACCAATCAAGATAAAATCCTGTCACCTTCATTACCACTTAGCAGTACTGTACTTTGAGAGTAGGTATTACAGAGTGTGAATAATGACAACAGAATCTCAGCTTGATTTCAAAAGTTATTTCTGAATAATTTATTCAAAAGATAAATTCCCTAATGAAAGATATTAGATTCACTTTAAACCAACATTATTTAATCTATAATTACTGCCTCAGGAATACTGTACTAACTGCCATTTATCACTGTCAGTGACTTTTGAATTCCTGCTAGAACTACGGTATCCCATTGGGTTTGTTTGTCTCTGAGAGAACATGGTGTTTCTGGTTTGGCATGGCCCTAAAAAAGGGGAACAAAACCCGTCATCCCTTAGGAATATATTTAAATGTCCTCCATGTGCTGCAGAACGTAGAGGAGGGTAAGCTCATTCATTTCGTCATAGTTATTTCACACAATGCATTACATTTTCCATCTGAAGTTTGCAGGTCTGGAGTTCATTAGTGTTTCCCCTGCTTTCTTACGCGCTGAATATCCATTATCCATCCCATTTCTCACAAAGCTTGGAAGACAATACAGATGCCCTGGCTTTTAGAGTTACACTTCAGTCAAAGACCCCACGTTTCCTTATTATAAGAATCTAGTCTTTCATTAGGAAACAGTTAGGAAGTAAATGTGCTTAAGAACATTAATTTACAACTGGTTCAGTACAAGCGTAAGGGAAAGTATTAGTGGCGCATCCCAATCCAGTGTCCATTTTAGACAAGAAAAAGATAGACTTGGTTGAGGTGAGGTAATAACTACAACAGTATTTTGACGTCTTTTACTTTATTATGTCTGTTGTAGAAGACTTTATTATATACTTTATTATGCTGTGCAGTGGAAGACTTTAGAAGCAAGTGGAAAAAAAAAAAAAAGATAACCGATACTGGTAAGAGACTTTGCTTCCCCTCACTTTGTGGAAAGTCCTCCTCTTTTTGTTCAGCAAAAATGGTCAATAAACCCCCCAGGCTTGCTTTTAGCAGGTTCCCATTTCTCTGTGTATTTTGGATAGAACTCTTACCTTGTGCTAAGATTATAAGAAAATAAAAGCAAACCACTTTTTTCTTGTCACTTGCTTATTCGAAATCAGCAGTTACACCATCTGTATGTTAGTGACAGCTGTAAAAGTTCTAAGAGCTGTACTGGAAATATCCTCATTCTCCATGGTGGGTGGAAACTGTTTCTTTAAACAGAAGGTATATAAAGTAAGAGTATTCTGGAAAGATCTCTCCTTATAAAGCATCTTGTTATTTAATTTGGTCTCAGCTAATTGGCAATTCAGTCAGTAATGTGCATCCAAATTCCAGACACAGCAGATAACAGAAGCCTACATGGAACTCCACCATGTCCCTGGGACACAGCCCTGTCACAGTCCTGATGTCACATATGGTGACTGCACCCTCCCTTAGAGATTGCATACATCACCTCACTCACAGGATATACAGCCTTACTGTGAGGAAAGGCTATGAGGACTATTTGTAGGTACTGAGCATGCTGGAGATACACAAGTGCAAGACTGTCATTTTGATGCTGACGTACAAACAAATGCAGAACACTCCCAACTCTGTGCGTGGAAGCAGTCACATGCGAGCCCTTCAAATGTAGAAACAATTACCATAGCACTCCAACTACCTGTCAGCACAGTGACCTGTGGTGACTTCCTCTAATATGTATTATCAGTAACATTGCAGGGAAACGCTCATGTTTTATGAGACGAAACAGAGAACAGGAATTGCAGTCAGATTTTTTTTCCTCCTGCCTGAATAGTCTGTATTTATCTCACAGGATCACAGAATGGTAGGCATTGGAAGAAGAGCTTGCAATGTCATCAGACTGTTTAACTCTTCAGACCTTGTCTTAGAGTGGAATGCAATGTATAATGAAATTCCTTTTTTTTTTTTTTTACACTAGAATGCATTCTGATAACTTCCAGAAAACACAAACAGCATTTTTCAGACAGCAAACAAGAGACCTTATCTTCTCAACCAAGAGATTTCCAATAGAAAATGAGTTGATTTTATGCCTTCACAAGCTTGAAAAAAAAATCTACAAGCAGATTTTCATGCACATACCTGATAGCCCACCGACATCCATTTTCTTCAGGTTCTTTGCCTCCAGAATGACGACAGTCAGTTTACCAGCAGTAGGCACATAACGGAGAGAGAAGCAGATATCACCGAGTTTTTCTTGCTGTGAAAGCAAACAAGACATGGTGTTATATTTTAATCGCTTTTTGTACCTTTTAAAAATGCAATTTTGAAAACCCCACAGAAAATTAATGGGATCACGTCGCAAACTCCTACAGTTAATCAAAACATTCAAATGAACAGCATGATATATCCACCACAAGCTGCCCAGCTTAAATCCTTGATAACTTCTGGGGTCCACAATAACTACCCTGTATGGAGCCAAATGACAAGATACGTGCTTGCTGCAAAGTAGGTTACACTGCTCAGCATTTCACCCCTGGCAATCGGGGTCCCACAAATACTGTTTGCCCTTTGTCTTGGTTATTTTTCCAGGTTGTTTTCAGTGAAAATCAATTAACACACATACACACACACACACAAAACCACTAGACTCTTTCTGTGAAACAGTAACTTGGGTCTTTCTCACCACACTTTCACAAAAACAAGAAGTATAAAAACAAAGCATAAAACATTCAGTACAAAAAGACGACACAACTTCTGTCTGACAGAAGATATGGACCAGGAAAGCACACACTGCATCCCTCCTCACGTCGGAAATGGTTGGAAGGATTTGGTTTTGACTTCACCCCTGGAGCCTACCATGTGGGATTCTGCCAAATGCAACTTTTTGCTACTCATTGCTCAGTACCTTCCCAACCGCCCTGGCAAAGAGGGAAAGGCTGAATTACATTCAAAATCTCAGGAACTTTGTTTTAAGAGGAGGAATAATAGATTTGAACTTGCAGATATGTGGAAGAGTGAAAAAGAGAAGAATACTGCTTTAAAATGATCCAAGCTGTTTTCCTCCTTCCTTTAAGGTACAACAGTATCTCTAGGGCTGCAAAGAGGTAGCTAAGGAGCAGTATCTTAGAGACCTCTATCTGACCCAGGAGGGCTGTAATGATGTTATAACCGTGCTCAATAAAAGATCCTAATATTGGAAAATTTACATTTTTAACTCGTATCTAGAATAACCTGTCTTTCACAGCATGGACTGCTCTGCTGTGGAAGGACTTACTATTCCTCCCTGTTTGCATATACTGTTATAAATCCCAGCAGACATTCAGATTATGGAAATATGGATTTCAGCCATGAAATCTGCATAGCTCATGCTCAGCTCTAACTGAGCCTGCAATGGCATAGTGACAGCAAAACACACTCCTGTCCTCCTGACGCTCGGTTTGGGAAGTCTGTATCAGTGAGGCTAATGTTGAAGTTGATCTATCACTCCCAGCTTGTTCAGAATGGACAAAATCAATTGCTTATTGATTTGTGTTATCACGGTCACAGCACACCCAGCCGCCTGGTGTTCTCTGCAGTCGCTGTTCTATTACATGGTAGACTTGGTTTAAATTAGCCTGGCTGAGTCATGGGCTCTGAATAGGCCTGACAAGGGGTATATTTGAAAGTTGGTTTCAGGCCCCCATCTTAGAGACCTTTGTACTCAAGTATCACCTGACATTAAAGGGTTCTGCCCTCATCTCTAGATTCACTAGGCAGAGCTTTGGTTGTAGCAGCACAGGAACTCGTACTCCCTTATATTCCTCAGAAACGTACCTCATTGACCAATTATCTAAACAGCTATTTTGGAAGTTACTTTTAAATCAATTCCATGCTTTTAATTGTTCCTTTGAATGGTTTTGTTTTTTTTTTCTTTTTTGCATTTATTTGTTATAGTTTTTCTGATTTTTTTTTAATGCTTTTGTTGAGACTATAGTGTGTTTAGTAAGCATAAAGTGGTGTTAGGATTGTTGTTTCTGATTTGAGTGCTTCAGCAGAGGCTGGAGGAGGTACTTTACAAACATTGCCACGGAGACCATCACCTCTCACCAGCCTTTCTCCATCTGTAATCATGCTATGCTTCTGTGCAAATTCTGCAATTGTCTACACAGAAGAGTAATTTTATGAGAGCATTTAATGCATTTTTAGCCTCTTTTAATGTAATTCTAGCTGCAGGAAGCACGGGGAAGAAGGCAGCATCATGTAAACAGACCATTTTCCATAGATCACTACCAAGCTGTGGCAAATGACAGCAGATGATGGGCTCATTCCAGTGAATAACTTGAAGAAAAAGCATAGGCACCTCTTTAAATGACTACAGAACAATGTTTAGTACTTTTCTGTTGTTATTAAAATCTGTACTAACTGCATTTCTTCAATATTTCTTGTACTTAGAACATCTTCTCTTTGCATGACTGCCACAAGCAAGCTTTCTATTCCTAAGCTGTTTTGTTTTTTAATTTTAAAAATATTTGTCAGGCAAAATACTGCAAGTGGCTGCACTGCAATGAAGCAACAAAAAGCAATCACTAGAGGTGTGGTTTGCAGGAGATAATTACAAACTCCTGCAGGGCTACAAGGTACAGACAAGTGCTCCTAGTATGTTAATTATCTCATGGAGATGCCTTATTGTTATTATGAATTTCTTTCAGCTCTATGTATAAATAATTTATGTTAGTAAATTACTTTGATCTCTGATGGAAACTGTACGTTACTCTAAGTTAGAAACTTCCAGCTGGGAGGTTCATAGACATTAACCTATTCGTGTATAATGCCTGAACACCAATCAAAAGACTCTCTCCATCTAAGCAACTTCATAACTTCATTACACTTAAAGAGGATGCAATGGAGCAGAACATAAATGACATAGTGCTGCTAACACATTTTTTCAGCTTAGAAAAGGCCATTTGAAGGCCTGTTGAGAACCGCGACTTTTTAAAGACAGCTCTAAGTGGCTTCTGCCTGTCTCATGTTTCTTCTAGTATTTGTCAGCAGTCATTTTTGCCTTGACAGTACATTCTCCTAATGAGCTACAGAGAAAAATGCTATTTATGCATTTTACTCTCATATGCACTGCAGAATATCTAACAGAGATATCTAACCTCTTAGTATAAACATTTTCCACATTTTTGTGGAAGTTATTACAGAAAGTTGATGCTTGCGGCTCTCCTGGTAAAACAATACCAAAATAATGAGCCACAGCACCATATACTTTTCCTAATTGGATCTAAGACTCCAAAATAGTCAGAAAAAGAAGGGCAGAAGCACAGTGAGATGGGTTTCCAACTTCAACACCTGGCTTTGATTGTGGATATTTGCATAAGCCTGAGAGAAACACAATAGGACGTGGTTTATGGGTGAAGACCCAAAACACAATCTCTCACTAATCAATATTTACAATGAAAGCTCATAATGCTCACTGTATAGTTTTCACACCAATCAAAGTGTTTTAAAACTCTGTGGATAAAACAGGAACAGCATAAAGGTGGCTCATAAGATAAAGGAGGGTCTTTCAAATTCAAGAAACCCAAGAAAACTGTAATGGCAGAATCTCTAATCCCAATTCCCACATCCATGAGCTTCAGACAGTTTTGAAGCCATTGTATTCTGTGTAAACATGGAGATCCCAAATCCAACAAATGCCTTTTCTTGGCACGTAAACCACGAATACACTAAGCTCCAAACTATTTTTTAACTAGTGTTAAAAAATAACACTAGTAACAGAATCTCATATATGCCAAAACAGATGATATGGACTGGCCACAACTTCAAGTAAGCCACAATAGCAGAATTAGCAAGCCATGCACATAGCTGGGAAAGCACTGCTCCTCCATAACCCCCAGGACCAAAAGGCGTCATACTGGGAAAAGGAAATACCGTTTTGTTGGGCTCCCTTTTTTCCTTCAAACATAAAATTTTATTGCCACAACAGCTGTCTTTAACATTACCAGCCTTCAAAGGCATTTCACTTTTGATAAATATATGGTTAAAGAATAAAGCAGAAAATTTCAAACTTGCAATAGGTATAATCAGGAAAAAAAGTAAATCTTTTTCTCCTATGCTTGCAAATCAGGGACCAGCTGATCCCACAATATGAACACAATTCTGCCACAATTAGGCAAAGGAGTGGGAAGTGAGTAAGAGGCTCTTAAAACTCAGTTTGCATAAATAGGCTAGAAATAGATGGTGCAGCAGGGAAAGATAAAGAAGAACCAGAAAGAGAAAGAAATGCTGGTGCTAATGCGTCAGCCCATTATTATAGCACTTTTGGAGACCATCACATGAATATGTATGCACACCAAGTGCCAATGTACCCCAAAGTCTATGAACCACTTCTGGGATAAAGCACTGAGAGCGAACAGGAGAGGCAGAGCTTTCCCCAGCCTTTTCAATCAAAAGGTTGATTACAGGAGTAGCTGTTTCAGACTTTCAAAATGTTACTATAAACCCAGTCAATATAAGCTTAAGGACTTTTACAACTGAACTGTTAATCCGACATGCAGAAAAATTCCTTTGCTGTCTAGAAGAATTTTATTCCCATGAACAGAGCAGCCACGCTGTTATCCAGCTAGCACTGAAGAGGTGTTAAATGCCTCTGGAGAGAAGGAAGAACCTTCTTCATGACTGTTCCTATTGCACTTTTGAAGAAAATATTTTAAAACAATAAAATATGAACAGACAAGTGTCCTACTACATGTTTCCTTATTCAAGGATAAGTCTTTATTTACAGGAATAACCAACCCACTTGTGTCACAAAATGGAAGAACAGCGTGTCTGTGGTCAAACACCTTTTCTGTTTGCTTTTACTAACATGTCTTCATAGCTTATACCATCTTCAGATGTGATAAGTGGGTCATAAAAAGAAGCTCCTGTTAATGTAAAGTGTACAATCCATGTAACAAGTAAAATAAGAAGCAAAGCGAAATAGGTTACAGCTGGAGATCTTGGAAGAAACAGAGGGTTGAGGCAAAGATCCAGATGGCTTGCTTCAGATGCTGTAAAAATAGGGATTAGTGGCGACAACAGGCTAAAGAAGAGATAGGAAGGAAACTGATGCTAGGTGAACAGAGAACAGAAATAGAAGCAAAGGTCCCTGAGGTAAGTTTTAAAAGGGAGAAGTTTTAGGGCAGACAGGGAACAATTTTTCAAATTAAGTGAATTCTAAAGGTATCAGGAGGTGGTACCTGTAGGGATACAGTCATTCTATAAAGTAGGAGTGAGAAAGAGCCAAAAAACCCGGTTTAATTGCATGTGCCTTTTGACTGATTTCTCTACTACAGTCCTACTCTGTGACTCCTTTCTGATACAACTTCTGTAGCCAGCACTACTTTTACCTTTGCTTTAAGTGAACAGACATAGACAAAATATACTTTTTTCCTCCCCTCTGAACTGCACTACTTGACACAGCAGTTCTTCTAAAATGTCTGTCTTGTTATCGCAATATATATATAGAAAGGTAGTAGACTGCATTTCTTTTAACTGCCCTAATTGTGTAATGTTCTCCAACACAATGGTAAATCGGACTTGAAAGCAGGTTGGGTATTCATTTGAGCCAGCCAATGTTATTATAAAATTAACAAGTCAGGTTTTGTCAGCTTCCTCCTTTCAGTCCTCTTTATTACCTTTTTAACTGTTTAGACGAAGCACTTCTATTACTTCTTTCTAAAAAGCATAGGAAATGGAAATAAGAAACACTGCTATTATTAGTAGAAAATGACACTTCACGGTCATCAGTTTAAAAGCATTACAATCAGCTGCCTCTTGCAAAATGAGAAACACTGTGGATGAAGGCACTTGAAATCAAAGCTTGGCAAAAATGCACTCTTTGATTTCCAAACAAGACAGCATGCTACCAAACATACCAAGTTCTTAATTAAACAAGAAGAAAATGAATTTCTTAAATAAATGAGAAAGAGAAGAATGAATTAAAAGAAACATACACGCCCAAACATCATAGTCTGTTTTTCTGTAACTCTTTGCCTACCCACAAATGCTTGCAGCTGGCTGCTCTGCTTTAATGATTGCATCTCACTCTATTTTGTCGCTCACTTCTCCTCAGCTCCTGCCTGATCATATTTCTAAATGTCACTCACGTTTATGCAGGCCAGTGCACAAAACAAAATTAATTTAACGGAATGGCACATTAATATTATTACTTTTGACAGCATGGAAAACTTATTAACTACAGCATGTCACAAGGCTAGTCTTCTAGTGAGTAGTCTACGTACAACATGGAAAGGAAATTTAATACATTTGAAAGAATTTTTTTTGGCTTATCAGACACTGTGAGAAGTCAAATCACAAAGCTTTTCCATAATTGTCAGAATATTATATGTGCACTGCAGTTATTCTACAAAAAGTCCTTGTCCTCCTGTGACAGGGTGCAGGAAGCCACGGTACAGTACCCTTGCTTGATTTGAAAACATCTCTTCTCATATGTATGGGCAACTTAAAGCCTAGGTAATGTAGTTTCTACTACCAAGAATGTCTTAGATTGATTCTGAGGCTTTAGATTATGCATTGGAATAACAGCAGACATCCAAAACCATACAGGATTGGTAGACAGCAGAGAATACTAATTAATAATCTAATAAATTACTGATTTCTTACTTGTAGAATGTACCACTGGATGTGCTAGCATTTTCAAAACTTGGCACGAACAGAGTCTTTGCTACAATGACCATACGTTATCAATTAAGAAAGACAGAACAAACAGATTAAACAAACCAGTATGTGTGAATGATTGGCGTGATGGAATGAGTAATCATCTATGACTGCTGGAAAATTCTCCTGAATTTCAACAGCTCCAGGGAAAGACTACCAGGTGAATGCAGTGCCTCTGTTACTGAAGTCATACAGCATATTTCTATTTGTTCCACAAGAACCACAAAGAGAAATTCAGTGCTATTTGTGGATTACCCTCATAGCCAGTTATCTTCCTCCCTTTCCTCTGTAACAAACTACCAATACAAAGAGACTTTGCTCCTCATACCAGTCCCAGCTACATTCCTTTCACAGTGACGCTAGCACTGCCTGGTTTACTTAGCTCCTCTAGATAGATGTCCTTCTTTTCTCTCATCTCTTGCTTGCAGTTACACCAGCTCAACTTTCACGTTCCTCCATAACATCCTCCAGCACTACCTCCAGCTTCCTTCCATGACCCCAATCCCAAACCTCACACAATACAGCAACCTCCTCCAAAATCTCCTAAACCGGCAAGTTTAGGAGGCCAAAGAGAACATGTGACAACCTGGTACATGCTCAAGGGTCTCCCTGAACAGGGCAAGAATCTGAGTATCAAAGAGGATAGATATTTACAGGAAAATTCTGACTATGCTCCTCAGCTTCCAGGGCAGCATGCAACTCAAGCCTGTGCCAAAACCAGCTTCTGCCTTTATTTCCACAGGACAACTCAGCCACACAGGCCACTTGGGAACCCCTCTGCACTACATCCACAGCAGTGTTCTGGAAAGGACTGCAGACTAGGCGACTGCACAGCACCTGAAAAGGAACTGTATTTGCTAATGGGAAAACCACAGACAGCTGATGTAAAGTAACAGCTGATAGGTGAAGTCTTATAACAAGAGAATTCTCCACCTGTAATTTATCAAGATGAAGATGACATTCCTTCATGTATAATTTCACACGAGTCAATACCATTTTTTATTTCCATCCACTTCTGTACTACAAGCTCAGGTAGGATTTGAAATCCCTTTCTGCATCATTGCTCTTCATTTAGAAAATTTTGTTACATTGTCCTCTTTTACTACTTTTTGCACTGGAGATTTTTCCAGACTTTCAAAACTCCCTAAAAATATGAGATGGGGTAAAGGATACGCAGCTGGAAAAGAGGCAAGCTGAAAACTCTCAGAAAAGCTCAGAGCCACTTTTGTTCTAGTGTTTCCTAGTTTCGGGGAAGTCAGAAATATGTAAAATATTCTCTCAGATAATTTCAATATTTCTGCCTTTGGTTTCCAGTTGAAATGAAGAACTTAATACATGCCTCCTTCTACAATGCCTTGCATTATAAATTTTAGAGTTCAGCTCTTTAAATATTTGTGCTCAGCTCAAGAATGAGTTCCTTCTAACTCGTGCTATGTATTCAGATCTATTGACTTACCTTTACCAGGCTCATATCAACTTCTTAAACTAAGCGTTCAAAAATATATTTTTATGAAACGACATTAAAGTTTTTGGATAAATACATTCTGGCAAAAACCTCTTTTATTACTCTACTTCCCCTGGCTATTTCACTTTGAAAAACTCTCTTAACACATTCTTTAGGAAGACAAGACAGCTCATCAAAGGTCATCATAGCAATCAGTACCACACACTAAATTTCATTAATCTCTTTAGTAAAATGAAAGAGGTCACTGCAGTCATCTATAAAAATCTAGGAAAGAAAACTGCACTTATCATGAGATCTCTGGCTTAATGATGTTCATTTTTAATACATCTTAGTCCACAAGGGAAATTCCAGAAGAGTGGAACAGTGGTAATATTATGCCCGTCTTACTCAAAAAAAGGCCAAATAGGATGAAGGCAGTATCTATCAGCCATTTGCCTTTTATCAAACCCAGATGAAACAAAGGAAGAAGTCATAGAAGTTTGTATCAATGTTGTTTTAAAGGATATGAAACATAATGAATGTGAATTCACAGGGTTTTATGGGAAACAGGTCTTTTCAACTAAAACCATATTCACTCTTTGGTAAGGTTGTTGATATGGTTGGTGAAGGAAACAGGCAATTTTTTTTGTTCTGTTCAAGGTCTGCTGCTGTTTTTATAAATGTGGAAGACATTCTGATAAAGAAAGCAGTTGATACACAAATTATCATAACGGTAAATAATAATGCAACAGGTTGGTCAAAGTACTAACCCTCTTAGCTGTATAACCAGTTACACAGAGTACATTTTCATACAGCCAAGAGCAAAAATTCTACATCCTAAGACAAAGAACTCAGGACTATTTCTAAGTATCTACTGAATCAGGATATATATATTACAGGGCAGTGCCTCCTGCTAAGGATTTAGTGTCATCAACTACAGACCATGAACTGCTAGCGTAATGCTGTGCAAACCATTAAATAGCAGAAGTGAGCAGAAGCAGCTGGTGACTTTGCCTGCTTGGCAAAGATATAAAGTATACTGCACACAGTTCTTATGTACATATATATTTTTTAAGATACTGAGAACTACAAAGAAGGTAAAAATTCACAACTGTTATTGGAAAAATGGAGAAAAAGTCTGGTCATGAAAAACATAAAAGAAAAACTTCTGTGTCTTCCTGAAAAAAAGAATTGAAAGTGACTTAATTACATGGCATAAGTACTGAAGAGGAGAGAAGGCATCATGTATTAAATGGCCTGAGTCTACTAAAGAAGAGCATTACAGGAATCAATGACTTGGAGTAGAATCCAGTAACACCCAAATAACAAATAAAGTACACATTTTAAACACAAAGGTGGAGTAACTGCTAAAACTATAAGGGATGTGTTATTTTCTCCATCTACTAATGTCTTAAAATCATTAACTTGCAAACTCCTTGGGTTTGAAGATCCACTAAAGAGTTTTCCAGAGGAAGTGAAAGCTGCCTATAACAAACACTGCCATACTGTCGGCAGCCTTCTCTTTGTATCCTTTTCAGTAAGGTCTCACACAGAATTTTCCAGTGGAATTTCCACAGAATTCTGATTAGGTGACATCAAAATATGACAGGGGAGACTTTGGTGAACTTCCACTGAAAACATGTAGGATAATGCTGAAAGTCAGGATGCCATGAGCTTTTGGAGTTTGCAGTCTATGGCCATGCAGCCACGACAAAATGCTATAGGCTGAGAATCAGAGGGTTTCCAGCTCCTTGCTCCAAAACCTAACAAGGCCTAACTCCCAGGTTTGTAAGGGAGTTTCCTTGTGCCACCTTCCTCCCAAATTAGCACAGGGGGAACATTACTATCTCCTGGATGCTGCCTGTTTTTCCTAGATTGAGTTTGATTATAGGAGATTCTTTAAAATGTTCCTTGAAGAGTCCTTCAGATTTAGGACAGACAACCTCACCTCATTTAGAAAAATACCCAAATTGATAGGAAATAGTATTTCTAAACAAACCAAATGAAATGGGAGATTTTTTTTTTCCAGAAAGAAAGTTTTAATATTAGCTAGTCCAGGCTCAAGGCAAATAAACCACATCAGATTTAGAGACCTGTCATCCTCAGCGAATTTTAAGAGCTCATGCGGTGATGCTTTCTGGCAAGAAACCCAAGGAATCAATGAACAGGTAGGCTACAAAGTCTAAGGAGCATGTCTCAGTGTTTATACACAAGATATTCACAGCTTCATATACAGTGATTGTGCTTGGAGGCTCATTAACAGCTAGTTTTCAAGATAGAGGACATAAAATCTGTAAAGTTTCAAAGCCTTAAATTCTTACATAATGATGTGACTGATGTTTGGGCTCCTGGGAACTTATGCCAATTGTAGAACTCTACAGCTGAAATCCAAGCAGGAAGACAATATTCTCAAGTCATTCTGAAATATATGATTGTTGCAGCAAATCTAGTAGAGCTTAATTAAAATCTGTTTCATTTAAAATTATCATATATCAGAAAATACTAAATTTTGCATTTTGGTTTTAATCCTAAAAGTTATAACATTAAATACACTAAATGTGCCTATTTCCCCTTTGGGCCGACTGTTAAAACTTAAAGCATACAGTTCTCCATTAAGAAATCAACTAATAGTTTAGATCACAGAATCACAGAATGCAGTGAGCAGGGACATGTTTAACTAGATAACGTTGCCCAGAGCCCCATCAAACCTGACCCTGAATGTTTCCAGGGATGGGGCAGCTGCCACCTCTCTGGGGAACCTGTGCCAGTGCTTCACCACCCTCATTGTAGAAAATCGCTTCCTTATATCTAGTCTAAATCTCTCTTAGTTCAAAACCATTACCCCTTGTTCTACTGCAACAGGTCTTGCTAAAAAGATTGTCCTCATCTTTCTTTAGGTCCTCTTTAAGTGCTGAAAGGCCGCAGTAAGGTCTCCCTGGAGCCTTCTTTTCTCCAGGCTGAACAACCCCAAGCCTCTCAGCTTTTCTTCATAGGACAGGTGTTAATATCACAGGCAGGCATTCTGAAGAAATAATAATGTCTTCTAAGAGATTCAAAGTGATTTAATGATTTAAAGGGTATGTAGAAAAGCATAATTCTGCATCTAGACAAATGTAATTTGCTATATCAAATTGCAATGAGACAAATTGATCCTCGTAAAAAAAAGAGGATGGGGAAGCATGGGCATATTTGGATAGCACATGAAGTTACAGGTGGGCTTTTTTGAAGGGCTTTGATATACTGTCACATACAAGTTAATGTTTAAATATGGTTTTCCTGCAGGGATGAATATCTACTACGACAAGCAAGAAATCATGGGTTACATAGATGTGCTGTGGAAGATCTGCAGCTCTTTGTGTCACAGACTTATAATAGTTGTACCTATTTTCTGCACAATAAATAAATAAATAAATACATACAAGGGAAAAATCAGAGTAATCAAAATTAATTAAAATGACCCACATCTCCTGGAAAACTTGCCTGCTCTAAAAACATGACAGAAAATTCATGATTAATGTGAAAATCTGAATGAGTAAAAACACTCGGCATAACCTGCTGCTATCTAATTCTGGTCTGGGGATGTCAGCTGCAGACCTCAGGGCACTCACATGAAAATGAGCTGCTGCCAGTTTTGAAGCCTGAGCTCTACTCATCAGCAGAGATCCTCCCGTTAATTTTCACAGTTATTGAAGAAGATATGGAAAAACAAACGTAAAAGAACAGGATTCCAGGCAACCCACTAACTCTGAAGATTACCAGAAGTAATTTAAGAGGCACCTAAAATTGGATAAGCATCTACCGGGAAGCTCAGGTACTGTCTGCCTACTGCTGTCCATACCACTGAGAAGCTGCAGTGCCACGTTTTATTCTGGTGGCATCAAAAGTAATTTATAAACCACATGTAATGGTAATTGTCTAGGGAATGACTCAGGCTAGAATTTTATAGCAAGTTGTCCTTTTAAAAAGAAGATATTTGAACTTATGGTCAGACAAATGGAAAAAGGCACTAGAGAAAGGTTCCCAAATTTATTTGTCATTATCAGTGACAGGGGAAGTAACAGTAACTCCTAATTCTCTTCTGTTGTAGGGAGATGCATTCAGCTGATCAAGCAACAGTAAGATACCACTTTGGACTCTTCCTCACTGCTAGTTTGGAAACTCCTACCTTTGGCACTATTTCTATAACTGTAATTGCAGACATAACGCTCAAGAGAAATGTCTTTGCTTCCATGTCACTGGATTCAGTTTCAGGTATTTCTTTTCACCTAGTGTTTTGCCAGCAAGAAGAGTGTACAGACAACATCTGCATCCCCAAGGAGATCAGAAATGGATTACATCTGTGCACTGATGATTGTAGCTCAAAGCAAGTTGTGTTCTGTTCTAAGGAGACAGCAGGATTAGTAACTCTGTGGCAGTGACAGTATTCAAGCCCTCCATAGAAAAAAACCCCATACTTTGGAAACCGGCAGTGGAAGGGACAAAACGACTACAGTACCACTCCATCTTTCTAACGAGCCAGCCAGCCATAGGAAACAAAAGGTCCCAGGTTAATGCAATTAAAGGCTGCTTGTAAAACTATTAAAGCCTTCACAAGAGCTTCCATCACAGAATATGCACCATAAAAGAAAGATACATTTCTGCTCCTACTCTGTTCAGGTCTACTTCTTATATGCACACATGCAAAGAGTGAGAACACTCTGAGAAGTGAGGACGTGGAGTGGTTCACAGAAGTTTGATCTGTCCTCAACACACATACATAAAATAAACAACAGCTAAAAAGGCTAAAAAGTGCAACTTAATTATTAACTGACTCAGGTGTACTAATGATGGTTGAAGTTAAAAACAAAGAAAAAACCCTAAAATAATAAGAAACTGTGTGGCCAGTGCTATGAAAGTCTGAAGAGACAGACATAGAGGAGAAATGGTTTGATATTTAGACAGTGGCATCATTCTTGGAGAAGAATTCCTCACTATTGCAATGTTAGATGACAGAGGAGGTTAAAATTATTTTTAATTGTGCAGTACCAGCATTATATATGTTCATGCTCAGACATAAGGCAGAGAAAAGCATTTACATCCATCTTATTAATATCTTTACATCTTATGTATGACATAGAGTTACCTATGAACAACCAAAAATAATAATATTTACTTTGATCTGTGTGATTGAAAGTGAAAGACTAATCATAATCAGTCCCTCAGTAAGAACTGTGCTTATGTCACAGACTGCAAGATCTTCAAAACTGGAAACGTCAGTTCTCCATTAACCTACAAGGTAAGAATACATAAAATGCAGAAACAGAGATATTCTATGCAAAGAGTTTTTTCTGCAAGTTATTTTGTGGAACAGCAACTTGCCCAGACTGAATTAGACATGAACATGAGAAAAAGGCCATGCTACTCCAAAGGTTTTTAGAATCTAATTTAAATCATCATGTCCTGATTGTTTCTCTAGTTATCATGATAACAATCAGAGAGTAAGCTGCACTAAAACTGCCAGGCTGCATCACCTGTTAACACTCCAACAGCACAGCAGCCAATGTGAGAAACTTCTTTGTCCTTTAATGAAAGGCTGAGTTTCATGATACAACTGAACAGGTAACTGTAGGAATGAGTTATCCCTGCCTGTCATCCATTTAGCCTAGAAATAAGACCTGGTAATACATGCTAAATTCATGTACTCTATCTCTTAAAATATTAGCATAAACCCAATAAAAGCCTAACACTATCAAACTGAAAATACAGTATTATGTTCTAGATTTTAACTGTGATTTCTCTAAAATAAGGGCATTTGGTGCTAATTCCTGTCACAGGTACAATGCAAAGTGCTTCAAATGCCAGTTAAGCTCGTTGTTGAACTAAACTGAAACACAACAGTCTCTGAAAAGAGGTTAAATGGTTACTATGGTAATCCCTGACATTGTGTAAATTGGTGTTTAAGAGCTGACAGAGGAAAAAAAATGAAGAAAATGGCTAATCCCTTTCTTTCTCAGACCACTATTCCTAAATTTTCATGTTTAACTTTTTAAAAAATACATCTTAGTCTGATGCTTCTGTAAACCAAGATTTTTTAGTTCGATGTGAAGTGGACACAAAAAGTGAGGAGATCAGAGTGGCGTACTACACCTCAATCTTTTAGTGAAAAAGCTGTTCTCTTCCTTGTGAGAGATGTTCTTTCCTTGTGACTGTCAAAATGCCGGTCTCTGTTCTGAATATTCTTCTAAAGACACTTATGATGGAGTATTTTGATACAGACATCTTACAGCTTCCCTTAGCTCCTGATCCTAGTTTGTAACAGCAATCACAATGATTTTTGTCACTGTTAGTTGGCAAAGGGAGGAGAGAAAAGGAAATAAGGTATTACACTGGACCACTGCAAAGCATCTGCCTAGAGTCCCAGTGAGAAATACATTTCTGTCTCTGGATAATGCATCCACTGATGCTGGTAGTCAGAAAAATAAGTGACTACAGAGAAGTCTGGGTGAAGAACAATGAAGGAAAATTTCATATATAGCATGTTGCGTGGCCCCTTCGCATCAATCAGCTGGTTCTGCAGATGCAATTGCAGTCCCTCCCAGATTACAGACCTTTACAACTGGCAGCGCTCCACAATTATGGCTGAATTCTCTGTAATTCCTTCTGCAGTTTCCATCTAAAACATCTCTTTGTAGTGTAGTTTTAGTGCCTTCCACATGCAAATCAGTGATACATTAGCTATCTGAACAAATCACTTGCAGGTACTTGGAGAATACTTTCAGCATCTAAGTGATATAAATTTTTCTTAAGCCTTTTTAAGAAGAACTCTAAGATGACTTTGATCCCTGTCAGCATCTTTCTCAAAAGCCTATAAAAACACCATTCAGAACATGACTTTTCAAATACCACTGTACATTTAAAATCCAAGTCCAGTGCTTTGGAATCCTTTGGCTCTCTCTTCTATTAAGCATTTTAAAATATCCTATCATTGACCAATAAAACCTCACACAATAACATTAAGAGGCAGAGGTGGGGAATTGTCCACTATTCCTTCCTTTGGCCTTGCAACTTTCTACAAGCTCCTTTGAATATGCCTTGTCTAGAATCAACATTAATAGAATTATTATTATTTTGTGTATGGTTCATTAGATGCTTAGCACTAAGAGTAGGATTTACTTTGTCAGCACAATTTAACCTCAAGATGCCCTTTCACACTTGAAATGTGGTAATGTTTTTGACAAATAAGCAATACAAGTTTTTCTGATGTCAGAATGAATACTGTCCAGAAACAGAAGGGCCACAGCAGAGCCTGAATTTAACAGTATTGTGGAACAACTTCTTCTTGTCTACTGTCCTCTGTATTTGAATTTAGTATCTGTAAAGCCAGACAGTCTGAGATGAATCAAGACAAGTTCCCTTTTGATTTCAAGTAAGCCAATTACATTCTTTTTGTTATAACACAAGAACGGCTCTGACCTCCTAAGGTAGGTGTCTCTTCCAGAGAGGGAGTTAAGAAAGAGAATACTCAACAAAGGTATATAGTGGGATTGTCAGCAGTTTGAGTATGAAAGGCAAGAAAAGAAATGCATAATTCTAACAGCCTGAAACCATACCGTAACTGCTCTACTTCAGTCATATGGTTTTACTTTCAAAATCATAATTATCTCATCATCTTCAATTTCAAGATGAAAATCAACAAATTAAGTGCTGAAGAATATCAAATCAGGTTTGCTTATTCTCAGTCTTAAAAACCTCTGTTTTCCTTCCTGTCTCACTATCAAATCCAGTTCCTTGGCAGGACAGATGCTGCATTTACATGCATTCAACATTGTGCATTTACGGTATGTAACTGTCACAAAACACGAAAAAGAAAATCTCCTTAGGTTTAACATTTTAAAGTTTTAATGAGGTGTAAGAAGAAATGAACTTTAGAAAACTTGAACATCATGCAGAAAACATGGTGATCCAATATAATATGTATCTAAGTAAAGGAGTCCTAACATTTAAAAGTTTGTCTGACACTCTGTCAGCACCTCCATAGGATAATGATACTTTCTTTTGCAAAGCACTGTGCTATCTGCAAAGCTCTATAAGAACTAAGCATTATTATTAGAGATGGGAAAGACCTAGTAGATCATCTATTCATTTCTGATATAACAGAATATGACAGTGATTTGCTGGTGTGATTTGACAGTGGCATTTGTAAAAATGTCCTTTCCTCTCAAGTCTCTGCAAGTTTCAGGGTTCAGTAAGTTAGACAGCTTAGTAACTGTGTTGTCTCCAACTTCTATGAAGCATACCAAGGTACCAAATATATCTATTTCAGGTCCACTTTTCCATTTCCTTCCTTCACCTTTTATTTTTTTGAAGAGGAAGGAAAGAACAATCTTCTTGGATAGTGCACCTCAAGCTTCACAAAATTGGTATTCCAGTTCCCATCTGCAGACCACCTGCATCTCACCACTTCGTAAGGCAGTACTGTAGCATCTCTCCTGCTTGGGATTGTGTATCATGTAGGAGAGATGTTATGCATGTTGTTGGTCTTTTCCAGCAGACTTCCAGCTCAGAAGCCATGTACAAAATATACCCATCACGACCCACTGCTGTGGGATACGACCATATAACCTATCCATGGTGGATGCCTGATCAGATAATGCAGAGTCTTATGTGACGACAGTTGTAAGAGGTCTGCAGAATTCTTGTTGGTGGATATTGGCAGGTTGAAGATCCTTCTCCTCTTGGAATAAGCCTCTGCTTCTTCACTGTTTTCAAAGGAAAGAATTGTTTTTGCTCTTCCTTATATTTCCTAAAATTTCTTGGAATGTTTGCTATGACAAGTTTTTGATTTAAGTGCCAATATAACAAAATGTCTGGAGGGAAATCAGTTGAGGTATTCAGAATATGACTCTCAGTATGACTCACTCTGCCGTGAGCAAAGAAGTCGTCTGTCTGGCCTTCTGTACATGAGCGATAACAGATATTGGACGCAGTGTGCACTCAGATAAAGTTAATGGCAGTGATATCTGCTAGATGACACTAGAGAAGCAAACTCCTATCATCTGTTTTTTAGAACTGTGCCCAAACCATTATATGTCAGACTTGGTAAAGTGAATAATCTTTCAGCATCTACTACTCTTCCCTCCCATGCTCTCAGTCATATGAGACTGAAGGACTACTAGATAAATTATCTCCATATATTCACAAGGACAGCAGAGCTAAAAGCAGGCAGGGAAAAAGAATTCAAGGTATCCAGTTCATTAGTAGTAGCCTCCCCAATATTCGGCAGTCATTATACAGGCTTGTACATTCCCCAAACCTTCTCACAGTCATAACAAATGCTTACATAAAACCTTGTACCTTCAAAGTGCATCACTAACATAAATATGACAAGAAGATCTTTCCCAGAAGAGAACACAGTGCCACTCAAATGGCTGGGCTGTGAGAGGTAAAGCTTCAAATATTTCATTAATCTGTCATCTTCTGCCATCAATTTAAAGCCGATTTAGAAAAAATGATGGAAAATACAATAGAGTGTTATGAGCGATGAGTAACTGCTTGAAAAATGATTTTGGCCTCTATGATTGCAGTGTTAATTAAATTGTATATTCTGTGATGTGCATCAACTGAATTTGACATAAAGGGAAATAAAATAAGATTTTTGTACTCAGTTTGACTGATGCCACCTAGATGGCTCTTTCAAAGTAACTGCTAACAATTGCCACTGATGTGCTTTGGTATACATCTTGTTCAGAGATCATAATTAAAATATTAAGCATAGTTTGGCATCTGATACTTCACTGCAAACATATTTACATCGTAGCAGATTTCAGGAGATATTAAGTAGGGGACAAAGAGGCCTGGGAAAAGACCTGTTGCCATAAACCTGTTATCAGCTGACACAGCAGATGTTGCAGAATTTACAACAGATACAGCTATGACCAAGAAGTACCCTGGCTTCAGAATTAGCAAATACAGTACTGCACATACAAAGGCTAGCATGATTTACCTATGCCAGATGTGTAGCAGCAGACACATGCTTCTCTCTCGGTAGTGATATGGCAGTCTGGCTTACTAATTGTAAGAAAACCTGGTTAAAACCTAAGCAACTGGATTTCATTGAAAATTTTATGACAAATGTGATTCTATTACTATCAAAATATCTTTTGTAGACTATTGTACATGTTATAATGGCATAATTAATTTGTCCTTCTAAAACTCAACTGTATGGGACCTGCCATATTTGAAGAATGACATGGGTTTTTGCCCTTACAGCACTTAAGTAAGGCTGTCAGTTCTTAACAACCTAGTGCAAACTAGATTTCTATGAGAAATCTAGATGTAGGGTTTGTATGGCATCTTTGCTGCTAGGCAGAGGCTGGGATTTCAAAAACGATGATGAGGTGCTTGGCATTAGTCAAATATGAAAATATAAATGGCATTTTCTGAGAAACGCAGTTCCCAAACCACTGACAGATGCAACTCTCTTGGTTCTTGGTAGAGATTTCTTTTCCAAATTGGGTTGAGCAATTCTTTGTATCAGGCTCAGCACATATATCATAGAATTAAATGTTCCACAACAGAGCAAAAACCAGTGAAGAACTTTTGGATTAAATTACCCTTGCCTAACCTGCATCTTGAGTAGGTGGTTTCTGTGGGGCCATTTTTTAATTGTACAGTAAGCTCAGGAGCTTTTATAGGAAAGTTACAACTAATATATAGAAAACTAAGATTAACAAAGTCTCCAACTAACCTAAGTTATTCTATTTTTCCATTTTTATTGGATACTTTGCATGCTTATAAGCATAGAGATGCAAAAACAGAACAGGAAACCTCCTGTATTAGGAAAAAATATTTAGGGAGTTAGGGCAAGCACAGTTTTTCAGGAGGTTTTAATAGCGTAAGATTGCCTAGCTTATAAATAAAAAAGCCAGGCATCAGTAGGAGCTTCAAAAAGGCTCTTCAGAAAAAGTTACAAAAATGGCAATGGTTTTCCTATATATAAAGTACCTGAAATTTGAAGAAAGGCGAGAGCAGGGGTTCAAAAAAGAAATAAAGCAAGCTAGCTTCTTCTAGTTAACATGACTCTCATGCAAATATCTTTGCATAGATGAATGAAAAACATGTAAAAATACACAACTGTCAGTTCACTTGGGCTTTAAAAGTACAAATAAAGTACAACCCAGGTTTCGTCCCTACTGCAAACCATTCAAAGTTCTTGTAATATTCTTCAAATGCCCAAATAATTAAAGAATTATTTCTTTTAATTCCCTTCTTTTATTTTAATAAAAAGTTCTTTTTGAGTCAGAATACATTTCTGGAAGGAGTTCACACTGTATTTCAAGCAACTTTAACATTGTTTTATATTAACAGGATATGAACTTTATGAAGCAAGCAAGGGACTGAGTCAGGTCTCACTGTGGACATGAGCTAGAAAACTTAAGAGGTAATGGTCTATGCCACAAGACAGATGAAACCCCACACTAATATACAAGACACATTGTATATGGGGATGTAATATTCTATGTTCTAAAAGCTTGAAGTTATACTATAATGTGAAGGTTAAATTTCTCTCTGTGTGGTATTTGGATTATTTTTTGTGCTTCACAACAGAAAAACATGAAACTTTTTGCTATCACACACAATAGTCCAGTTTGATAATAAAGTTTGGAAGCATTAACACTCTCCGATTTCACATTTCTAGCTTTTCAGTATGCTGAGGCTTTGAACGAACAGGGCCCTTGAACTGCAAACTTCCTTTTTCACTTCTTTTCATTTTCATCTTTAGCTCAAAGCATAGAAAAGAAATGCCCTATATAGCATGGATACCAATGTCACATGCAATAAAAGAGTCCTGCAAATGCTGTCACTATGAAACAATGCCATGCAGAATAGTCTCAATGCAGCAGTGGCTTTCAAATCAATAAGCAGTAGAAGAAAGACATCTGAAAATACAGTCTTTAAAAATAAACACTCAAAAAGGCAAGACTGAAATGTAGCATTTTTGAAAATGTGAGAAAGGCTTCATGCCTCAGCATCTGCTGAATTTTTCACGGCTGGTAGTCTAAACCCAATATTCAGGTTTTTGTCACTTGTATTAAGGAAAGACTTCATCTAGAGATTTTCCCTATAATTACAGAAACTAAGGTTTGAATCCAAAGCAGCTTATTAGCTAAATTAGACAATGAAGAACTCAGATTCCTTCTTCTCACACCAGAGAACTAAAGCATGCTGTGCATCTGACTATTATGAGTGGGCAGATATTATCTAGCAATCAAAAGGAAAAATAATGTAAAACTGAGTACAAACTGGTCTTATAATAATCAAAAAGGTGAATCTGCCAATGTGAACAATCTCATAGCACCTACAATTTAGTGATGAAATATTTAAAAAAAAGCGTCTTGTATATGTGTAGCACTATATCTACTAAATAATGAACGCACAGGATGTTGGCGCAGAGAGGAAAATTAAAAAGGTGATTAATATTTGAGTGAGATGCCATTCCAAGGTCTTTGTCAAATGCCTAATTCTAATCAATGGATATTACTGCATAGCAGCTCAATAAAACTCTAAGGTATTTCAGTGAAAACCTACCATTATCTTCATGCTCAGTAAGATGGCCTTGAGATGCAATCACTGTGAATGATTATGGTCACAAAGAAGCCTAAACGCACACTGCTCTTATAATTCAAATGCAAATTACATGGAACCAAACTGCATCAACTGAAAAAATAAAACTCATGAAAACTTTCTTAATATGTTGCATAAAATGTCAAAAAGATTGAAAATAGGATTAGCAAAGGAGAACGTACCATTCAATAACTATTGGAAAAGATGCTTATCAAAAATTTATCAAGCGAGGTAAGTCTGAGAAATGCTGATAACAGATGGGAGCTGTCTTGGCTAAAAAAATGTTACTAGTTTGATTGTTTCTCTAGCTGAGGAGAAAAGCATCCTGAGGGGAAAAAAAAAGTCAGATTTTTCTTACCTCTTCCTTCTCCGCACTTTGCAAATCCCTCCACTCCTCAGTGACATGACCGAAGTCTACTGTGTTCATCGCAACCTTGTATTCCCCAATGATATCATGTTTGGAGAAACGATCAAAGTCATAAACTGCCATCACCAAAGTTTTTCCACCCAGCTCGGAGTATGGCACCTGCAAAGAAAAGAAAATGACAAACTCTGTAACCGAGACAATAAAGATCAGTCCACTACAATGCAAATCTATTTCTTTGGTTTATCAGCTGTCATCTCAGAGAAACTTATGAGGTGTATTTGTTTCAGAGTCACCAGACGCAGTATTTTTTGAGACCAGGCTCTGGCACTCAATAGAACAATGTGGCAGCTCACTCATCACTCCCCAGGTTTTTCTCATTCTACTTCAAATCATTTTGTGGGTGATGAAACTGAAACAGGAAGCCCAATTATTTTCACTGAAGACACATGAACTTTTCACACAATGGTGTGAATCAATAAATCAACTCTCCTCACTCAGAAATGGGTAGCTCCTAAACTGATGAAAAAACCAGAACTGGCTTACTGTATCCGACATAAAGTAATCAGACCCTAAACAGTTCTTTTACAGTACCTGTACCTATTACATACCAAGGCGTATTTTTCATTATTATACCTTTCACACCATAAACACTGAAGTGCTTTCTAAGTCACAATGTACAGCTAGAAATTGTGGTGGCAGGTGGCCAAGTTCTGACTAAACCTGCAGCTGTTCTGATGTGTTTCGGACAGAAGCTGTGGATTAGGATGCTTATGAATCACATTTTTAATACTCAGACGAAGATGCGCAGTTTAGGTAAGCTACACTTAAGTGGCTGTCTGGAGAGGTCTGATTTACAAATTCTTTGGACTTATGTTGAACACTTGGTCAATCTGAATATGTTCTGCAAGTATAAATGGTTTCCATGGGTTCAAGTAAACACTTCTCCATGAATTGTCTATATAAGAAGAGGAATGAAAGCGTGGCTTTATCATTGGCCTTGTTAACCTCTGTATGTTCCTGACTATTTAAACACTAGGACTGTTGTTTTTTGTTACTGTTTGGCTTCAGCTTGCTTTTAAAAATACTTACTAATAGCATGAGTAGTTTTCCTTTTTCAAAATGCGTTGTATGATGTTTAAAAGAAGATTTTCAAGTTGAGCTCCAGCTTCCATTACCAAGTACAATAGTTTCAGTGGGTACAGGGTGGGGTATTGTAGTAAACACTACAGCAAAATCTATTTTGATTCTGTAAACTACTTGTAGCTTCTAAAAAGCCATAGAGGACAAATGTATGTAGAAGGCAAAATTCTAAATAATTTAACTTTTAATTTTACCCAGCCTCAAAACCAGAAGGGAAATGCTCTAAAGCTTTTTTCTACAACAATTTACAATACTACTGCTCATTTGGAATGCACATTTATCATTATTTACATTTCTTTACCATTAACTTGACTTCAGTAAAGCTTCTTGTAGCTACTTTCCTTTTTAAAGAAGTTCTAGTGACAATGCTTCCTCCATTCCTTACTTCTAAAGTATCCTCAGCCTACAGTTTTATTCAGGACTCCCAAGGCGTCCTCAGATCTTGCTCCCTCTTCCCGCTTCCTGCTCCACTCAGTGATACTAGCCTTTCGACTTAATGCAGGTGAGACCTCATTAGATGGACATGTATAGGAGTGCTTTTCTGGCAAAGACATGTCACTCTAGACATGAACCCTCTTCCCACTTGGGGCCTAAGGAGAAACACCTCCCTCTGCCAGACTGGTGTAGACCTGCTAGGATTTCTCAGCTTCCTTTTGGCAGCACAGTGTGGATATACAATTCAGACAGCTGGAGCCTGATGTTCACCTGCACCCTGGAACGACACCATGGATGTTTGGGAAAAAGAAATGAAAAGGGGACTACCACAGGGAGTCACCAAAGAAGAGAAGGAATGAAGCCTAGGGCTCAAGAAGCAATACAGAGAAACATAATCCACCTCAGCCCCACTGGCCCTTCTTTGGGAGGAAGGCAGGCAGCTCACAGCTGTGCCCTGGGAGAAGACAACAAAACGGGCCTAGGCTGCCTGTGGGCAGCTTTGCTAAAGAGAGAGATGGGAAGGATGCCAGCAGATGCTGTGCACCACCTGAAGTGGGTCACGGTAGCAAGGCTCTGCCCCAGTAAAGGAGACATTGTCCATAGTTCCCACAGAAGTTATTTATTACATGTGCAGCACCAGTTAAATGGTTGCTTGTCTTTTTCATTGTAGTCCCCAGAACAACGATAGTACTTGGCATGCCCTGTTGGTTTTCTCTTGAGTATGGACCACAGTATTTAGGGGATGACCAGTATCGTATTGGGATGCACCTCAACACTCTGTCAGGTCTTGCATGGAAAGCAAAGTTTCTTATATAGCATAAGAAAATACTTACTTAACACAAGTGTAACTTAAAACAAGTGGACATTATAGTCCAGGAGTGGACGGTTTGATTTAGAATTTGTGCCTTCATTCTAGATGACAGTATTCTTGGTTCTTGCTTTTCTTTTGTGGCTGCACGGGAATCAGTAGTTTATAACTCTGTTTTCTTTTAAATACTCTCTTAGGAAAGCTCAAGAAAAAACCAACTCCCCACAGATTATTTTTATGAACATCTTCAGGGGAAAAAATAAGCTTATATATGCAGTAGTAGTTGTGGCCTCCAGGGATATCTTTCTCATTGAATGATTACATAGCCTGAGTCTTTCACTGTTCCCGTTTTCAATCTGTAGCTGTCATTATAAGATTGGGCACAGAGAGAAAGGCCTAAAGTAACAGCAGAGGAATGTATATTAGGAGAAGCTCTATGAAACATGCTGTATAGTATTCCTTTACCATATTTAAACAGAGTATAGGTATGGCTACAGCTTTAGAAAAATACTGTTGACAGATACTGTTGGAACGACTACAAAGATATTTAGAGAAAATGCTGGTCTAGTGAAATTTATCTGACATTTGTCAAAGTGTCACTGTTTTCTGACTTGTAAGTTTTATCCAGCCATTAAAATACAGCTGGATCAGGAAACCTTAAATGGCTAAAATTATGCCTAAAAATGCCTAAAACTGAACCGTGCCTTTTACACCTACTGACCCTGTTACACCATTTTCATAATGAGATCAAATATCACAGGTTTCTACAGCATAAAAAATCACTATGCTGCAATTACCAACTAAGAAATCTAACTTTATAGACAACCATGAGATACACAGTGGTTAAATAAACAAGTTCCAATAATTATTAAAAAAATACCTTGAATGTAAATTGCTCATTGAAAACAGGGTTAAGAGTCTTTCTGTGGACTTTTGTCTCATATTTCTTCTTCTTATCAGGCAGCAGGAAAACTTTCACATAGGGATCAGATGTACCACCCATATCTAACGCAGGCAGTTCAGCTGCTTGAATAATCCCAACCAGAAGCTGAAAAGAGAAAAACAGTAGAATGAAATTTCAAATAGATATTTATAAAAAAAGAATTGTACAAGAGACATACACATTCAGACTCTATTTCTGGTCTATGAAAAACTACTCTCCCCACCCCGCCTCCCCGAAGGAAGGCAAATGAAGCAACACTACAGACTTTAGAAAACCAATTATAGCAGATGCAGACTGTACAAAGGCTGTTTTTAAGCAGAAAAGAGGTTTTCAAAGGGCAGCTGATTACAGTTAAATACAGACTTCATCTTTTTAAAGACTGCAATCAAATAACTTTCAATTGCTCTCTCTTCTTGTGCATTATTTTTCTGTGCTGGGCACCATGAATAGAAATCACATTATTAAACAATCAAGAATGTCTAATTTTGACTACAAAATTTGTATTCTTAATTCTCAGCGTGTAACCTTTCCCCCAGCTAAACACAAAAAGGTGATATATCAAACGCAAATACTCAGGCAGAGTTTTATTGAAAATAAGTGAATCTTGCAGTCTTCCTCGTATTTAACTTCTCTTGCTATGTATACAAATTGGTTTTAGTAGTAAACTAAGGATAGCATTTTCAAAAAATACTCCATGAAAACTAACCTTTGGTAACTGAATCCTAGTAACAATTTGAAATCCCATTGAAAACTAGAAAAATTAGTTTCTTAAATCTCTTATACACTTTTTAAAATAAGACAAGCAAATTTGAAATTTCTAAACATTTTGGCCACTTTTTAAAGTGTTCTAAGTGAAGGTTTATGTTATGTTATGTTATACTATCTAGACATCCTAGTCTGCATTAGGCCTCATCAGCGTAATGGAGTTGAGATAAAGAAAATACAAATACTTTTAATCTTATTTCATAGACACAGAACTAAGGTAAATATTCAAGACACCCTTCAAGGTCAAACTGCAGTCAAGATATTAATATCTAGGGATGAAGTCTGAGAATATTTTCTTCTAAATCATTGCTTCAGTCACAATATATTTGCTTCTCTCATGGATGAATTGTTTAAAACTGGAAACAGAAGCTCTAACAACTGGAATACAGAACAATATAGTAAATCTAGGAAAGAAGCTTCTGGCTTCTGAGAGATTCCTCATTTGGACTTATTTTACCGGTTTTAGTAAAGTCACAGTATAGCCAGCATGCTTTCCCAACCATAGGACTCTTAAGCCTCAAGAAACATTTTCCTTTAGCTGTAAGAAACACTTTCCTTTCAGTCTCATTCTTATTCTAAATGCATAAAAATTCATGAAAACATAGACAGGTTCAGGAGCTACATCAAGTCTTTCACACCAAAGAGTGAAAAACAAGTCTATGATTTTAGTTAACAGCATGGAAAAGCAATTCAACTCACTTTTAAAATTTCTCTCTCTAAAACTGAGGCATTGTGCTCTGGAGAGTACATCAGTCATCTCGTCTCCATTCTTAACCCCGTGCAATGTATTAGCCAGATTTTTGGTCCATAGTTTAATGTCACTGCATTATACTAACCTAACTGAACCTCCTCTTCCACCCTTTTATATCGTCTATTCTCTGACAAATTCCAAGCTGCAATATAGCGTAGAGCAGCAAAATAGAATAGGAATCCATTACTCAAATAATTTATTACCTTAGCTAAATACTACGCACTTTTCCAGATTTATTTCTCTCCCATCCTATTCCCCTTTGTAAAATATATTTCGCAAAATCAACATTCCTTTAATAAAATTCACACAGATAATTTGTTTTCATAATCTAAAGAAATGGAAATCCATTTGTCAGAACATATTTGCAGCTTTTCCTTTCCCCCTCTTTAGATCTTCTGCTTCTGAAGGGTCTAATGCTTCATTCTGATTTCATATTGATTTCAAGGGGGATCAGCGTGACTCATCACATGACCAAGGAAATTTTCTCTGGGAGTCAAGGAAAAGCTCCTTTAATGACATGTTTCTGAAAGGCTTTGGAAATCTTTCTGGGTCTTGCATTGAAAAAGAAGCACTGGTTGTCAGAAGACAGTTGTAAAGACAGGGAAATACTACGTATTACGCCAGGTCATAGCTGTGTTTAAATACCCTGCCACTGACACAAAAAATTTTCTTACTTTTTCTTATTTTCTTTATCCTGCAACAAGCACCTACTGCATTTTGTGAACAGCATCAAGTAAAGAATCTGAATGTGGAAATAAATCACAAGTTCACGTGGAAGTCATTTCAGATGATGAATAGGAATTAACAGGGATTTAAGTTCAGGAGTCATTTCTTTCTGTAAACAGCAAAGAATGATGTGGTTTTGACTGAAGTTGTCAAAAAAATGAAATGTGGGATATGTATTCTCAAGTTCACTGAAAGACATGCAGTAGAAGTGAAGAGGTCAGAGGTGTTGGTGTACTTTGGTCGAATGTTAAGCACATGTGAGGCTGTGAATTGGTGTAATTAGGATCCCAACTATAGCAAGAGTCCAGGGAGGGGAATTAAATATGATCTAGTTCAGGATGTGGCTAAACCTATTCC
>NW_010420341.1:83698-106605 GCF_000710305.1 Buceros rhinoceros silvestris
CCTGGTCAGCAGGTTGACTGGCATCTATTCCTATTGAAAACTAGGGTAAATATGCCAAAGTTTGGGTTTACCAGCTTTAGAGTAGGGTACTGAAGGAATATCAGTCCTTGACTGCAGAGATTCTTCTTGGCCAACCTTACTGTTTTTTGAATGACAAACCTTTTTATTGGAACTTTTGTTCCAAACTGAAATTTTCTTGGCTAGTAGGGGTTCGTTCATGGAGACAACAGAACCTGATGTGGCTAGTTAATAAGGCAAAGTGCACACCTGATGAAGTGAGAGAAAGCTACTCCTGCCAATCTTATCAACATTCTAAAAGACCCACAACGAATTAACTTAATTTAATGTTCCTCTTTTCTTCCCTCATGTTTTGTTTGCTTACATTTTAAATACCTGAAGGCTGAAACTATCTTTTACTGTTTGCATGCAGACTCCATAATACAATGTGGGTCAACATTGATTGGTGATGCCTTATTTCATAAGCTACTAATAACCATTAGATAAAACTGAGTCTTCAATTTTGGTAAAGGTGTAATATAAACTCCGAGTTCACTGAATACCAATTTACTGTCATGAATCTTCAGTCTTGATTTCTCCCTTTACTCAGTGCAAGCAGTAATGATTTTGGAAATATCTACTGCAACTAATTTTTTGTTTCATTCTTCCCTTGCACATACAGAAACGAAATGCTACACATTGGTTGTTTCAAACCTGATTGTTCTGGAAGTCATAATCCAAAGAATATTGGATTTTCCCTAGTTTCTCCACTTCTTTGGGTTCTTCTTTCTCTTCTCCATCAGTCAGCCCAGTCTCAGCATCATCATCCTTAAGAGCCTAGAAAGAAGGAATGTAATATTCAGAAATAGGGCAAACACTTAAGTACCAGTTTAAAATTGACAGTGTCCTCAAATCTATTTTAAAGCCATTAAAAGCAAGCATGACAGCAGAAATACAAATATGCAGTTTACATACGTATTTATACTACTTAGGTTGCTCAAGAAAATGTTATAAACCAGCAAGCAAGCAATGGAAGTAGGAAGAAAGCTTCTTGGACTATTTCAAGCAAAGACTATTATAAAACCTGAAAGTAGAAACAAAATACCAACTTGATGTATAAAAAAACCTCTTCTGGGCTCACGCTGTCTTTTTAAAGAGGCACAAGGAGGCAAACATGCTATTAAATAAGCAAAGTCAGACATTCATTCAACTTAAAGAATATCTTGGCAATGTCAAACCTAGTCGTGCATGCTGTGAATTGTTTGCATTTGGCAACAAGTTTCTGTAGGATTACTATGAAACAGAGCATGTGCTGTGGATGAGTTCTTCCTACAATCATATGCCAAACATTTTTCATGTTTATTTAGAATGAATATGGAAGCAAAGTTTTCACCATGCCATTAGCAAATGCATGTTTCTCCTTTTCCCTCCCTCCCCAGACCAATTTCCTTTTTATTCATTCTTGCTATAAAGCCTGGCTGAACCAAATTGATTGCAAGTTGATTTAGTTTGCTTAGAAAGAAATGCAAAAACAAAGAAATACAGAACTGCTTACAGCTTTGTCTGTTGCATAAAACTTGCTATTTTTAAAGGACACAGTAATAATTTTTGATTTTTTACATAATTAAAATACGAATGATGTAATAATTTTTTTTCTGTACCAGAAAGCAGAAGTATTTGCACTGTGAAAAAGGGAATTAATGTAATTATGAAACCGTATGAACCATAACTATGTAAACCTTTTTCCAGCAAATTCTTACCTGAGTTTGAACTGAAAAATGGGCAAAAGTGATCAGAGAAATAGTGAGAATTTGTGGAAAATGTCAAAATAAAGTTGAGAGTGTGAAAACAACGAATCAATACTGAGCATTCAAACATAATTATTATACTAAATAGTATGCTTATCTGTAAGAGCTCTATCTGGATGAAAGTTCCTTCTATACGGAGCTTCTGCTTGCACAAACAGACTATTAAGTGCAGGAATAGTATTTGGCATGTTCTTCCTTTTTTTTCACAATGTGAGGTGGTCTGAAGAAACCTATAGCGTTTATCTCTCCTTCTGAAAAGGCAGCAAGGCTGGAAAGTAGCTATATCCATGGCTGATGGTGGTTGGTGAAAACAAACATGAAAGCATTAACATTCTCACTCAGCCATGAAAGCAGTGGGGGCCACGCAACAGTTGTGTGGGTGTGGTAAGAAGAAAGACTGATCTCTGAGGTAGAAAATATTACTTTTCAGAAGCCAGCTCTAGATTCAAAAGGTCAGACTCAAAACTGTACAGTATTAAGCAATTATTTTTCTACTTTTTGAAATAAGCTAGAAATTGAGCTGGCATAACAGAACTGAAATCAATGCATCAGCATTGATTTATGCAAGCTGAGAAGCTGGGTTTGAGTTAAATATCTGAATGTTAGTGAGTGATGGACTCTTTACTAGGAACATAAATTACACTGTACCTAGATGAGATTGGTGGGAAAGGTTGGCAGTGAATGAAAATCACCTGTGATGCTGGAAGAGTAATAATTTTTGAACTAAACCATTTCTATTTGGAAGGGCTGAACTGCTGAAACGAAAATTCTTTCAAGACATTTTCATTGCTGAGCTGCTAGAGAGCTCCCTGGCTGTAGCACATTTTTGTTAGTACAAGAAGTGTGACGCTTCAAAACTGACAGGCTCAATGGCAAGAGGCACAGTCCCTGAAGGAACACACGTGGGACTTTGAGGTTATGGGGTGATGTGATTATGCTAAACACCTTGCTTTCATTGGTAAAAAAATAAGCTTGAAGATTTGTAATCATGAAAAAAAAGATGTGACTCAGTCCAACTGAAGCAACCATATTTATCTGAGCCTGGAGACAACAGGAAGCAATAACTCAAGAGTGGGATGTTAACTCCAAGATCCACTGCTCTGAATCATCCCAGCATTGAGCTAATAGAGGCCTCCATGACAGAAGAGTGATAAACAGCTCCAGTATATCACAGTTCCTGGGCTAAGTACTGGACTTTTCTGCTGTTCCATCTACTTTTTATCCGGATTTTCTTTGAGAGGAAATATCCTACAGCCCTTCCTCAGGGGTACACAGGACAATAAAAAAAGGAACCTTATATGCTAATTTCTAGGCATGAGGAATTTGCAACTATCGCATCAAATCTATAGCTACATATCCATACTCTCTCTAGGAAAGTTATATACTCTTCTGCATAGCTAATCAATCCAGGAGATGCCAGGGCTGTGGGTAACTCAATATGAAAAAATTCTTCCTATGACTACAGAAAATATATTGGGAAGCTAACGTCTTGCAAGGGAGTTTTGAAGTGCAGGCAGAAAACACTGCATGGTTGGGAAACTCTTCTCGCAGGTTAGGAGAGGCCTTTTGGAAGGTGAAAGCTATTTCCCAGGGGAGATGGAAAACACTGCACATTACTCACACCAGCTGAGAAGCTATATGATTCTTCTTGACCTTGACTCAGAAATACTGAAGCACTAAGAAACACTAAGAATGAGACGGTGTTTGGATTTGGGCAAGGTCGTGGCATGGGGGGAGGGAAGAAATGACAAATTATTATCTCTGCAGCAGCCTGTACATAATAGTTTTTACCATCAAGAAAGGAATTTGCTTTCAAACTAGAGGGCAATACTTCAAGAAGAAGCTGAGCCAAATGAAGCACAGAAGTTTCTCATGTCTGATGCAGCTGCTGAGTTCCAAAGAGGAAGAATCAGATTGCTTCAAAGTGCTTGAAACACCCTGTAGGGATTTTCATTTTGTATTCTGATTCTCCAAAAGATCAATATTTAATGGAATAGTACTGTGACGCTCAATTTATAGCACATTGTACCACACTATATTGAATCTTACTGTTGTATTGCTACAATCAATTAAAATAAGCTGCTATATTTTATCGGTTTTAGAAACAATAAAATAATTTTAATTATAAGCCAACATTTTCCTCAAGCTTTTTCAACTGACACAACGGTAATCAAAAAGCTTGGATTTAGCTGCAGAGGAATATAAGCCTTTCCTTTCCTGATATTTCTTTTAATTCCATGACATTTCAAATGCTTTTTCTGTGAAATATGCAGCATAGAAATGCATTATTGCATTGTGCTGTATACCAGATTTATCTTTTCTAATTTGGGATGACTGTGACTTTCACTCAAGTGATTTCTTCATTTCTGCAGAACATATGCAGAAATACAGAACAATGAAACCTCTACAATCTCTTACATGTGTACAAGTATCTGTAAAATGTATATCTTTAAATGTTATATAGATAGGTAAGCTTATACGTAGGCAGGTGGAGGAATGCACAAAAGAGGTGTTAATCAAATACAACCATTACAAGGAGATACATTCCACATCTAATGAGTTCAGCAAGTGGGAAAAGTTAACTTTGTTCCAGGGACCTTAACGGAGCCAAACAATGTACAATTAATGTTTTCTTAGACCTCAAAGACAAAAAGAATTTTTGAGCAACCTCTCATTTAATCCATATTTGAATGAGTTCTGTAACTAGTTCTAACCAAGGATGCAAACATAATTCTACATATGACACTAGGTTTTTATCTTCTATGCCACATTTAGTTAACAGTTTTCAAGCTCATCTGCTCTGTAGTGGTTCCTACAACAAACAGGGCAAAATTACAGCAATCTGGGATCCACAGTTCAAACTGCTGGTTGCTTCTTCACTGCTGTAACATCATTAAGATCGGTTTTACAGTCTCCCCTTTTCTGAGTTGTTAAAAAAAATGCTTCCTTTTCAAATTTTTTTTTGTAGTTGCACCTTTTGCATTCAAAAAGGAAAGAAAAAACAAAACTGTTCGTAGTTGCAGCTCTCCAAACTCCACACCTTGCAATGAATTTTTACATTTCCTGGGTTTCCTCCTCCTCTCATTCCCCTAGCTGACGAAAGCCTCTCTCCAGTGATGCTGCCTCCTGAGACTGTGAACTGCTTGCAGCTCAGTTCCACCAAAAGCCCTGCACCCTGTCACTGGGTTTACCCCACTACTATCCACTATAGACCACAAGAGAGATTCTGGAGATTAAAACAGCTTTTTGAACCAAGTGTTGAAATCAAGAGGGCCTGCAAGGGATTTAGTGCGATCTAACCAACTGGTTTGCTGGTTGCCTACAGGTTCCACTTGCACAGAAGTACTAGGCAGGCAAACTTATATGAGCCTTGTGTAACAAAGCTGCCGGGGGAGCAAGTGTATTTCCTTGCCTGCTGTACAGGTCACAATCGTGTCTGAGTCACCAGGAGGATGCAAAGACCCATAAAGGTGTATTTTGCACTTTGATTCCAGTCTCAGTTATCTTCATGTCTCATTGTTAACGCCTACTTCATATCACAAGCTATTTAAGACCGCAAACAAAGTGTCTTTCACTGCTGTATGTAAAGAAACACTTTTGTTAACAGTTTTTAGGTTTCCTTCCATTCATGGCGTGGCCTATGGCCTCATTTTTAAGGAAAGAAATTACCAGTAAGCAAGAAGGAGAGATGTTAGGAAGAAAAACATAACACAGACTGCAGCTGGTAAGTTTATTTGCTGCACAGTGCATGCTGCTGTCCCAAGTTCCACCTCTGCCTGCTCCATTAATCATTCCTTTTGTTCACACGGTGAAGGGGATTTTTTTTAACGTGTGAATGATGCCCAGTCCTCAGTTCTCAGGCTTGTGCAATGCCTGCTAAGCTGAATAGAAGAAAACAATATGATTTTGTAGCAAGACTGTTCCGTGCCATGTCCAACAATGAATTTATCAGAAAGGCAATTTTTCCTGCACACCTAGGAATGGCTGCATTTCTACTAATGGTGGTGCACCTCTTATCAATTTCTTTCACATTCAAGAACACCGTAATTCTGACGTGGCAAATTTTTATCCCAGGGGAAAAAAAAGGCCTTTAAAAACTCCTGGCTGATTCCCCATCACAAAGCAGACAAGCCTGCAATTATTCTCTATCAGAGAATATTCTCTATCAGAGTGCCTCAGAAGGAAAGGCAACATTTCATTCATTCAGCATCTGCTTTCTCTCCATGAATTAATTTAAAGAGCATGTTGCGCATGGGTTTCCAGTGGCTGAGCCAGGCTTTGGTCATTGTGAGATCAACTTTGCCATTACTGCTGGAAGTGTTGGTCTCACACACCAGCAGCGGGCCACACTGATGCACAGAATGAGCAAGACCCTGCTGTGTTCAGGGCGCAATGCCTTGACAGTACTTCCTTGCTTGCTATCCAGGTTTTAAGCAGTCTGTTGGGTTGTTCAAAAGGCTTTCTCTCTTCAGGAGCTCTATGACATGTGGTCATCATGTTCAGCTTAAGAACTCGCTGAATTGTTTGGATACTAAACCACCAACTTATTCTGGTGCAATCGAAGAATACAGCAAAAGCTGGAGGTTTTCAATGTAAAATATGAATGCATACATTCAAGCTGGAGCTGTTAAGTCCCCAAATCAACCTCTTTTTCTTGTAGCCAGCATTTATTTGCTGAAAAAAGATGAAGCTGATGACAGGCTGGGGGCCTGTTTTGGAAGTTCACCCTGTGGGTCAGGGCTCTGCTTTGAACGCAGGGCCCATAGGCATGAATGGAAAAGAAGTAAGCACTCCCGCAAGTTCACTGGTGTGCTCTGCCTCCACTTCCCATATGGCAGTGCTTGGTTCTGCTAATCAGCACACTGTGAGTAGGAGGCAGCTTTAGGCTGCTTGGCCAGTGCATGCTGCTCAGTCAATTGTTCTTCATCCTCCCCAAACGAATGGCAGTGGGCCAGATGGAAGCGTGCTTTGGGACAGAGCTGGCTCCTTGACATGGGAGGACCGGTCCGAGTACTACATCTATTTCTGTTTGAAAAATTTGCAGTACCATGTAGTTAGGACTACATCTATTTAACAATGAAAATTAACCTAAATATAGACAGACATGATTTATTGGGTGCCACATTGAGTTATGGAGAAAAAGCTGGCAAAGACCTCTACTTTTGGCTCACTTGCTCAAAAATAGGCAAGATCATCCTCTCACCATCCTCTAAATGGGACTTCATCAAGTATCTGATATTCTTATGCTTGAAGGTTGTTTCACTATTCATATTTATTATTCATAATTTTGTAAAGAATAAATGCTTTTGCTTAAAAAGTAATTAAATATTCCCTATGGGGTTTGAAATTTATACGTCATTGATAGGAACTGCTGTTCCTGTTGTAGGCTGTTCATACCAAATAACTTCAGGCACTTAGTTTAAGAGTTTAGCTCTCCCTGTAATCAGTGGATACAGGTAAACGTCTCAAGAACGTGATTCAAATCACTTAATTTAGGGAATAATTGCATACTTCCTAGACTCTACTCATTAGGAACCTGTAGACTCTGGTCTTGAATAAAGAATTCAAAATTTGGCCTGTTAATCAAGAGAACACAAGAAAGAAATGTCTTTGACAATGGAAGCTTCCAGCAGCAAGACCTTCAGTACAGAAAATAAGACATGTGGGAAAATGAATAGGATGTGTATCTTCATATTATCCCAAAAGTTCAATAGGTTACAATAAAAGTAATAAATGAATTATTTTAGAAGAAAAATAATATTAGAAAAAGAGGAAAAAGAAACTCACTAAGCATGCAAAGCAAGCTCCTATATCTTCATGGGTGTCCTGACTGAGAGGAAGAGATGGGAATGCAAATAAGCCCGGCTTTGTGTCTCACAGCTGTTGCTTCCATATTTTCAGGATTGTAAAGTCTAATATAAATCTAAGCTGCAAAAGAGTTTGTGGAAAACCCTGCAGAACACAAACACCCATTGCATCTTCATAAACATGATATTTTCACATTTTTCAGGAAGTTTTATGTACCCTGCAAGGTGGCCTTCTGAGGCAGGGGAAAAAGCAGGACGATTGGTCAAGCCTGAGGTTGAATTAATGTACAAACGGGACTCAGTCAATCCATTTTTACTGCCACAGTATTGGGCAATAAGTACTGGGCTTGTTTTCTAAGAAAGACTTGTCCCCGTTGTTTCTGACTAATTTTCTAGACTGTAATGGCTCTGCAGCACATGCTATCTTTCTGTGTGTGAATTAGGACCTCTCGCTGCATTGTGGATAAGTCACAGTGAGCATTAATGTCACCATGAGCTGAAGATGCTAACAAATGGGAATTGGCATGCTGAGACAAAGACAGGTGGCACTGTGGAATAAATACACTCACTATTCTCTAGACATTCAACTGGGAAAACAAGCACATGAGCAAACACTGCAGAAGAGACCACTGCCAGTAACAGAGCTCCTGTCCTTCAGAAAGATCCTCTTGGATTATTTCTGGCAATCAAGGCTTGGGCTCCTTCAAGTGAAATCCAGGCTCTCTGGATGTCAGTGTGGATTTTACTGACTTTATTTTGGTTATCATCTTCATGCTACCAGGTCAACACAAACTACTTTCAAATATTTCAGGGCATCTAACATTAAAAAACTTGTTCCTTCAGTATTTTGACCCCATGAGGGCAAGTGTGTTTACTCTTCAACAGCTAAAATCATAAGGTGAAATACTACAAGAAAACCATTATCTGTGGAAGTTCAGTTAGGTGCAATTGCAGTTTTCAATATCATGTTTCTTTATAAGGCCCCGATGTTTCACTACTATTGCTACAGGAACATTAATCAGAATAACGCTGTAAAAGGAATGCCTATGTAAAGGTAAAACAAACATACAGAGAAGTCAGGTGGATGACTGAAGGCCACAACAAGTCAGCAGCAGAGCCAAGAATACACTCCTCATACTCCAGGGTGTAGCACATATATCTGATCTCAAATCTCCTATGTCACTTAACAGACACATTCATTGTAAGCCAAAAATCTTTCACTAGTGACAGTGTTTTAGCCTGATGCAATGAGAAAGGACCAAGCTATTAAATCTCCTTTGCCACAAATGCTTTGTGTCCTCATAAAATGTTCAGACCACCACAATAATTGTTTTCCAAGCAAAAGGGCTAAATTTCAGTAATTTTTCAGCGCTGCTGTTCTAGACTGAAAGGGTTATATCTATTCCTTTCCTCAGCCTACAGGCTGAGCTTAAGCAAGACTATTGCTGTACCAATGCATTAAATTCAGATCCAATAAATCAGCAGCTAGTACAGTGTCTCTGGAGCTAGGTGTTTGGGGGCTATTTTTTTTTCTAAAGAAAAAAGTAGTAGGAGCCATGAAGGGCATTAGCAGAGCCTGAGAAGTTATAAAGATGAAAGCTGTGATAGGAAGATCTCATAAAAACACTGGTGCTAGTTGTCATTCAGTTGCCCCAGAAGAAATCTGGAGTAAGAACACTTAAAAGAGTTTGGTATGGAGCACTAAGAACTTAAAGCGTGGGCACTGTGCGGGAGCCCACAGCAAGTTTCATAAGGTACCAACCATTTTAGCAACACTTAGTAACTAAGATATTAAAAATAAACACTGCTTTCATCGACTTTTGATATGGTGACATTTATACAAAAAGGAAATAAAATTAGCAAGTTATTTTTATGTCCCTATAAATTTTAAACTTGAGCTTTCTAGTACAGTTTGACTTAATATTTTAACTACAGAAAGAATGGCCACCTCTTTTTTTTTTTCCACCCTCATGTAGCGTCCCCCCAAATATATACCCAACCAATAAAATACCCAATCAATTTAGTTCAGCCTCTTGATGTGTGTATCAAAGCTACTACATATAAATCTCAGCTGAGGAGCCAGAGCTGTCAGAAGACTATATGTATCAGAGCTTTAGACAAGGTGCGTCCAAATAGCAAAATAAACCTACCGCAAATGACAATCCAGAACAGTCATGAGACAGAACATAGACAAGGAGGACATAGGAGGAAGAAATAAAAATTAAAACAACCACACACAAAGATTAGTAAAAACCATGGAGAAATGACCTTTTTACAGTAAGACACTCACTAAAAATTTGCCTCCCCTAGAAGTGGAGTTGTATACTCTACTTGAAAAAGTAAGCATTGCCTGCAATGGAAATGGGTTTCAAAACTGCAAACCTAATCTTATTTTCAACACATCTCCCTCTTTACCTCAGCTACATTTGTTCATATCTATATTATTTCATAAACAGTTTCTCATGTGAAGTTCTCTTCAGGAAAGTGAACATTTTGAAGCACAAACATTCTAACAGAGACCAAAATTTTGTTCTTTTTTTCTGTAATACCTAGCCATCACTGCTGAGCTGACTGAGTCTCTGTGTCAAAAGGTTCTTTAAACTATGTCAGGCTACGTGGCTCTGTAATGATTGTGCAGGCCAGCATGAGTACATGTAGGTCAGAAGTTCTCTTTGACAAACAGACTAAGATGGAAATTTTATTTCCAAAATCTGAGGCTTTCAATTTACCAAATGCTACTCCCTTTCCCTTTGCGTGCTTAGCAAACTAGGATCTTGCAAGATGCCAAGTGCCTATCAACTGCTATTATGCACTCTCAGCTGAAGAAAGAATTACCACTTGCAGGTTCAGGCCTAACAATGACTGAACTAATCTTGTACAGTACTAGTCTGAAATGCGGTCAAAACCCCCAAAAGAAATGTTTGGACCGGTACTATACATTGCCCTTCATAATGGCATTAGATCCACTTCCTAATCTTCAATTACTTTTTTTAACATTAAAATTTGCTTCTTTAAAGAGCTAAAAGACATTCTTGTTACTATCCTTTCCATTTTATGCCAGAGCCTCTAAAGTGGTTCAATTCTCTTAACTGAAATATTCTAAATTTAGCACTGCATTAAGTTTACCTAGGCATATTAAAATTCACACTGATAATTCAAGATTAAACTGCTAGACCATTAAATTAACATTAACTGTTAGACTGTTAAACCATCACTCACAAAGAAAAAAAAAGACAGCTAAAATTTCATAAATTAGGGATTAAGTTGGTAATATTATTGCTAACTAATTTAATGCCAAGAACTTAAAATCTGTACATTATTAGACTACTAGTTACAAAGTTAAGGGGTTAATTTAAGTAGCTTGGTTTTGAAATCCCAGACAGTGAAGAGGAAACTTAGCTGGAGAGTTTGTGATCCATCCACTTATTAAAGGTCTGACATCTACACCAAATGAGAATCTACCCTCCTTAGGATTAACTGTGCAAAACTGATTAAATCCCCAAATGCTTTGGCAAAAGTATCTTTAAATAACTATACAGAGTATTTTGAATGGAACAATCTTAAAATACCTATCTGTGCCACATTTCAAAGGTCGAGCTCTCTTAGTAGACAGAGATGCATGATTCAATTTTTATAAAATTTTCCAATGAAAAACATAGAAATGAAATTCAATATTAACTACATAATATAATTTTGCATTATGTTTTCCAAGAACCCATGGTCATTTATCCAGGCTCTAATGAATATAATTAAAAACACTTAATAATATATTGTAAATACAACAGTGGCCTTACATGATATGAAACAAATTCCACATATATATCAATCAACAAATTGAACAAAGTATTAGGTTTGTTATCATTGGCAGAACATAACAAACATCTCAAGGAATTGTTCCACAAGCATAACCATACAGTTCTTCCAAATTATTCTTGGTCCAATGGGAGGAGTTTGCTAACTGTAGCCCAGGGTAACGTGACAATTCTATGATAAGGCGACCTGCCTAGAGGATGAGGAAGGGCTGTGGATGTTTTCTACCTAGACTTGAGTAAAGCCTTTGATACGGCTTCCCACATTCTCCTGGAGAAACAGCCTGCTCATGACTTGGATGGGTGTACTCTTTCCTGGGTAAAAAACTGGCTGGATGGCCAGGCCAGAGAGTGGTGGGGAATGGAATTAAATCCAGTTGGTGGCCGGTCACCAGTGGTGTTCCTCAGGACTCACACTGGGGCCTCTCCTCTTCAACATCTTTATGACTGATCTAGATGAGGGGATTCATCAGATGACACTAATTTGGGAGGTAGTGATCTGCCTGAGGGTCGAGAGGCTTTACAGAGGGATCTGGACAGGCTGGATCGATGGGCTGAGGCCAATTGTCTGGAATTAGGGCTCAGTTCTGGGGCCTGTTCTCTTCAACATCTTTATTCATGATCTGAATGAGGGGATTGAGTGCACCCTCAGTAAGTTTGCAGATGACACCGAGTTAGGCGGGAGTGTTGATCTGCTTGAAGCTATGATAGCTCTGTACTTTTGAAGCATATCCATTACTTTCCTCCCCTTATCTCAGTTCCTTTCAGACTCCATTTATGTGATCCAATTTCAGCTAGTCATCCAGTCTCCAAGTTTTGCTCTTCCCCTATCACACCTTACACGCCTGGAGAAGCATGCTAACTTGTTGCAGGATTCTCAAGACTGTGGCTGACGAGCCACATTGCTGGCTGCTCCATCACTGTACCATGGCATCTCACCACTTGTTCTGGACTGCTCCATGGGCCTCTTAGCTACTGTGCTATAGGCTTCTTGGATTTTGTTCCTGATCAGCTGGCCCTAGTCCTCCCGTTCTCAGCTCTGTCTTATATTTCTAACCAACCTGTCTTCAGCCCAGCTTTCTTCTGCACTAGATCCCAGATTGTGGAAGGAACTCCTCATTCCTGACCATGCTTTTATCCTCTCTCTTTGACCGGATAAGTGCTCCTTTACTGCTTTGGCTTAACCTTACCAGAGGTCTTGGGAGCAGAGACTTGCCCGTGCAATATCTTTACAGCTATTGGTTCCTACTCAAGAGGTTTTGCAAAGCAATTCCCTAAATTTCTTCAGCACTTTCTGTATAAAAATATAGCCCTTTGTCTTCTTAGCTTAGGAAATCTGGTAATGCAGTGAGGACACATGATACTTCATATTTATTTCTCCGTTCTTCTGCTTATTCCCAACAGTTTGCTCCAGGAAGGACAACACTAAAACCTTGTTAAAAAAGGCTTTATTTTCTTTCAGGAACGTATTAGTCAAGTCTATGGCCTTGAGGGTTAGGTCCTGCAACCTGCTGCTTCTCTTGCACAAAGCAGATCTGAAGGACAATTTTTTCTGCCCTTATGAAAATGATGTTGCTCAAAGGGCATTATGCTAATCTCTTCCTACAAGTTACTCTGTTGACTTATAGCTACAGGTATGGCCTGTTATCTTGAATCTCCTCTTCTCTAGTATAAAATGAATTCTCCCAGCGTCATTGTGTTGAATGCTCCTGTGCTCTTCCTTTTTGGTTGCTTTCCCTTGTTTCTGTGCTTCTCATTTTTAATTCTATACTGTTATTTCTTTCTCTGCTAAACTTTTGCTTTTGGGTAAAAAGAAAGTTAAGTTCAGAGTTCCTTTTTTTTATCGTGTAAGCTTAGAAATACTGCTAGAAAGATATACAAACACTGGACTACCTCCTGGTCAAAGTCTTGAAAAAGAACAGTGAAAATTGCACACATTTTGTTTCATTTTTGCAACAACCAAGATCCTCTCAATAAACTTGCCCCTTCCAGGTGAGTCACTATATGCCTGCTCACTGTTTTTTAGTAGAGCAGGGAAATTGGCTGACTGCTTTATCTGTGACGCCACACCCAGATTCATCTTCGGTGATACCACTGCGATGCTGCCAATCAGTCCCCTCTTCAAAGAGCCACTGCTGAGGTAACAAGCAGAATTTTCTTCTAGACACATCAAACAGAAACCTTCAAATGTAGCTCAAGAGTTCAAGAAAAGGAGAGGTACTTTACCTGGTCTTTCATGGTTTTCCCTAAATCTTTAACATCTTTCATGTTAATAGCATTCTTCCCTCCCTTCTCCTTTCCCTTCTTCTTGTTCTTCTTTTTGAACAAGCATTTCTTACAGAGACAAAAGCAGCAGGTAAGGATTAATAGGACTGCAACTATGGCTATGGCTATTAAGGCCCAAGGTGGCACTGGAAGAGAAAAAGAAACACACACAAAAAGAAGGTGGTAAACTGTTAGTAGGGTTGAATTTAGAAACAAGCATATTTCTCTCACAGCTAAGCCTTTTTCAGTGAAAGCGCCTTGCGGAAATACCTGAAATCCTTTCTAAAATATTCTGTCATCATTTGTATATTTCTCCCAACAGAGCATTTGCACACACAAAGCCAATTTCACACATCTGTCTATTTACATGCCTGGTGACTCATATCAAACTCGCAGCTATTTTGATTAATTAACCATCTGAAAACAATATGTCCAAAACATTTATGTGGTGCAAATCTGTAAAACCTTTGGCATATCTAGTCGATTACTTGTTTCTTTCTTTAATCATCTCCCCAACCTACCTGGCATTGTGGCTGAATTGGGTGGAACTGATTGGGAAGTTCCCTTTTCTGGAATGGCATCTGATCCAAGCAGTCAGTTTTAATGAACAGCCCTTCTCCTCTGCCCACTGCTGTACTTGACAGACTCGCTGAGCAGACTTCTTGCAAGAGATGCAGGTCAAGGTCACCGGTAACGACTGACCAAGGAAAGAGGACTGTCCAATCCAAGGGCTTTCGCCCTGTTTGACATCATGCCCCTAACACTAGCAAAGTTACAATACATAGCTATATCGTCACCTATACTTTCCTATAAAGAAAAGCATTCATTCGGTCCAGGAGGCTGGACATGGCTGAAGCATGAATAAATAACAGAGAACACTTACTATGATAAAATGGTCTTTTTAAAGATAAGAATTTTTGGAATTACGATGACAATTAAACACATAATTCCAGAAGGGAATTATCTTCACACAAATCAGCTTTAATTACCGTTAATCCCACATTTAACCAGAACATCTAACAAAACTTTAAATCATTTTCTAAAAATCTCGAAATCCACTCAATCAGGGCTGCAAAATACTCTCTCAGTGCATTACCTAAAGGTCTCTAGTATGATACAAAGCAAAACTGAAGAGTGAATCAAATCTGACATGTTGATGTCAGTGAATCACAAAGGGAATGGACAGTATAAATAGAGAAAATTAACGGCTGAAAGGAGCTAAGTAGAGTGGGAAACATGGTCACAGGAACTTCCACTAAAAATTACCAGTTCAAGAAGAGGACAGAGCACCTACACCTTCCTTACCCTAAATTTAATGACCTGTTTTTCTAATTTTTATTCAAATGTCCTTGGTGACAGATACAAAAATAATGCAGTTGAACAGTTAAACAGTAATTTCTGTAATACTTTTGTTCCTCCAAATGTTCATTAAATGCAGCTGCTATAAAAGGGAAGCTGTACCATATGTAGAACAAATGAGAACTGATTACTAAACAAATGAATATTAAAAGACAAACAATGAACAGATTAACAGCTGTTTATGGGATGCATTTTATGGAGTCAGCAGCAGCAATCTGCAGATAAAGTTGCATTAGCTCTGCACTTATCACCACTTAAAATCTGTACTTTATGCATTAATGATTTAATTCTGTCTTCAAATCTGTTGTTGTAATGTTTTGCAGCAGAACTAACTCTCCTACGAATTTTTTTTTTGGGGAGTGGTTCTGCCAGTAGGTTGGTACTGTGGGAGGAAAGCGAGGAGGGACACATCAAATGCGGGTAAGCTGGGAGAACCAAGGAACTGAGGAGACAGGGAACGTGGGTGTTAATAGGATATATACATAAGCATTCTACACATGAAAAAGCTTGCACAGACAGTGAAGTCAGGTGCCTTTGTGCTGAAACTGGTATAAAGTGGTCTTCTGGCACTGCCACCTTGGTTCACTGGAGCATGAACAATGTAGCATGCCTTGGGGAGCATTTGAAACACTTGCAGATACCTCAGCGTCTTTTTTATAATCCATTGCCTGCTCTCATCTGTCCGTAATTTAATTTCACCCAGTTGCTCTTGTGATGCAATTAAATGATCATCAAATTAATATTTGAGGCACCAAGAATTATGCAGAACTCCTTATTTATCTCTTCAAAGAAAATAAGTTTCCTTTTTTTATCAAACAAAACATAAGTACAGAAAAAAAAAATTGAGGCAACCCAAAATCCAGACATTTCCAAAACAATTTCAACATTTAAGTCTGAAAAAGCAAAAAGGAATAGATTTTTTTCCCCGATAAAAGTTTATCTCTGTCAAGGAGATGGCTTATCTGAACATTGCCATTGACAGAGATTGCCCAAACAGCGGATGTTAATGTTAGGTTTAAGACAAGTGAAACATACACTTATCACTGGCTTTGAAGATATGTGTTTCCTTTCAAAGCACTACATAAATAATTTTAAATGTTAACAATTTTACATAATACAGACAAGATTTTCCAAAATTACTAAAGACTTTGAGAGTTTCCATATTTGTGCTCCCCAGTTCATGATGCTGCTAGAGGAGCTTGAATTCCAGAAAAATGTAAGTTTTTAAAAATGAGTTTTCTATAAAGTCTTCTCAAGGTGGACAGGCCAGAATGAAATGACTGAAGTGACTAGTCACTTTGGAAGAGTCCGGTCTACAGACTTTAATTTTTCAGCCTTTTTTACCATCTGTACATAATAACTATAAAAACCTCACTGTCGGTATATGAACTTTCTTGGTTTTGCACATAGCTCACTTTGGAGATTCACACTGGCTAATTCCAGTTGGACTTTATCCACACTTATGCAAGGTTTTTAAAGAATTTCATCTTTCCAGTGTTTAAACAGACAACAAAAGGAATCTACAGTTTGAAGACCACCTCCATCTATATCAAACCAGTCTGATCAGGTTCAGTAGCCCAGTTTGAAACCTCAGGAAGACTTCAGATATGATCTGTTGAACAAAAGACCTCTGTGGCAGACTAAGCAGGGTAGGTAATGTGAAAAATGCAGATCCTGACCGACCGATCGAGGCCTCAGGGAGTCAGAAGCTTCTTGTACAACTTGTCTTACCCAGTGCCTACACAAGGGGGTGCTTTGAAACCAGCAATACTTACCTATGCGATCAAGGAAAAGCTATTGGTTTAAGGATAATTAATATGTGTGTAAACTTTCTGGTAATTCAGTGTTATTTTCTTTGTTCTGCTCCTGTGGGCAAATACAGAATACTTATTTTGAAGAAGCCGTCATGAGCTGCTATGTGATTTGTTGATTCTACAAGGCTCTTAAAGACAAATCTACAGGAGGGGTTCTGCAGAGTAGCACAGTTAGTAAATAAGGTCTTGAGTTAAGTCTTATTGATCCAATCCAAACAGTGTGTACTCTAGGACTTTACTGAGAAATGCAAGAATGAAGCCTACCTGTAAAAGGAGAGTGTAGAGAAAATGAAACATATGGCTTACTCCTGAGCAGTAGCAGGGCACTGAAAAGAGTAAGTTCTTGAATTGTGTTGATAATCGAGGCATTTTGGGTACTGATTTTGCATCCTTCACTCATGCTCAACATCACTCAGACAGCGATGTAGCTAAAGGAGTTGGTGAGCTCACTCATCCTTCTCTGTTGCTTCCTTCCACTAATGCCAGCTGGGGTTGTATGCGTGCTGTTGGGGTCATCTGATGCATTCACAGCATTTCACAAATACAGCAGCTGTGATGCACTTAGATTCTCATTTTAGTTTGTGCTTAGGAGTAAATTTATGAGGTGTATCTCCAGACCATACCAATATACCATGGTTAGACTCATGTTATGCAACAGTCTGAGAGGGCGTGATGGGCTAAATGGGAATATATGTTCTCAGAGCTCATCTAATGGTGCTCCAGCTGCAAAAGCCACTTGGCCCACAGGAGCAAATCTAAACTGAAGCATTACACCCACAAAGTTTGTAGTGTAGAGCTGGGTCCTCCAGACCGACTGCTTGACTCCATTGATTCGCTTCTACTATGCTGCACTAAATATAGCTTCAGTCCCAACCTGTCATTAAATCTTGCTCCATGAATATGCTAGATACAAAGGAAAGGATGTATTACTGAGTTACTTAATTTACAAGCTACAAATTATGTTCCTTATATAAAGATACCCTTACTTGGCCTTACACAAAATGCTTGGAGAGGTACAGGCCTTGGGTCTAAAAATGACATTCTCGTTAAGACAATCTAAAATTATCAAATGCCTGGGAGGACATTTGACTCCAGAGGAAAGACAGTAAGAGGGAAGTTGCAAAATGTGTAAGAGCATCGAAGTGTTACAGTCTGTAAAAGAGAAAAGAATCCTTCATCCTAATAATTTTCTTCCCTTTCTTTGTGCAATGGCAGAGGGAACATTATTAACTTAGAGCCCAAAGAAAGGGAAAGTAAAGGAAGAACTGAAGAGAGCAGCTGAATTGCAGAGTGAAGGCTTCCATACCAAAAATGCTGTCCACTGACAACTCCCAATTAAGTAAACTGTGACACCAAAGGACTATTAGATGATGGCAGCTTCCATAACATTCTGTCAAGGAGCCCCATGGCATGTCGACATTGATAAATATTAATAATCTATGTTTCAGAGGGGGCACAATACTTAACAGGAAGCTGCAACTGCCAAACAGTTGTATGTGAAGCACATTGTATTAATCTATAGCTCTGGCAGCCTGAACAGGAGAATACTGGCAGTTTTCACTCACTGAACCATAGTTTTATCTTAGCTTTTTGCATGTACAGCTCCTAATCAGGAACTGCTCCCTTCCCCCACCCTATATATACTCATATGCAGACCTTCTGTATAGAAACTCCCCAGGGGCCATGTTCAGGGAATCAATTTGACTTTCATTAGAAGTTACTTAAAGAAAATGTACTGAGAACAAGGACCTAGGTAATGGATACCACTAATCACAGCCATACCACAGAAGGAATAAAAAGGTGATCAATGCAAAGAAAAGGAAATGCTGATACATGGTAAAATGACTTGTAAAAGAGGAAGATAAAAGCTGCAAATATATACTTACAAATACTGATGATTTAAATACCGTCCTTCAGGCTTATACAGCTATATTTCCACAGCAGACACCTAATGTATGATCTCTTGTTTTAAGAGCATGTTTGCAAGGTATTATTTTCACTTTCCTATGTTTTCCACAGATTTTTTATGTGTTTCAAGTTAATGATGCTACCTTTGACCCATCACTAGAAGCAAGCATTACTAAATATCTTAATGAATGCTCTCATGCTGACATTTCTCCCCTTTCTCTATTTTTGAGCACGCGCAGTTGCATAAGACTATCTCTATGAATAGTTTATTGAAGTTACCGAAGCTTTAACTGAGCTAAGAGATAAGAGTTTTGACAGTGAAAGTTCCCCACATGCAAAACAGCCTAGGAAAGTGCACTGATCAGATGGGCTTCACTCAATGAATATAGTCCTGGCTATAGCTTCTTTGTTAGACATTATCATGCAAAATTATGCAAATTTCATATGACTGAACATGCCGGACTTTGCAAATAAACTGACATTGAATTTAGCAATAATTCTAGATATGGCTAAAAATTTAGCTGAGGTGCTTTGGCTGCTTTAGAATCTGATGTGTCCACTGTACGTCTCCAAAGCTGGAAGTCAAAATGCATAAAATTACTAAAATATTTACTTGAAGGTGAACCCACACCAACTGTTGGAATTTGCAGGCCACTCGTTTATTATTGCTGGCATTAATTCATCTTTTAGGGCATGTAATATGTTTTTTGTCATGGTAAAACACATCTATTCAACAGCGTATTTTCTTTCTGCAGAGCAGAGCTACTTCCGTCTATGTTGCTACCTCTCTCTACATCTTTCCAACGTGTTTTTCTCTCTCTCTCCCTGAGCTCCTCATTGCTCAGTCCCATCAGCTCCTCTGCCCCCCATCTTTCAGGACACATAGGGGAAAAAGCAAGGCAGGGGAGTTTCCAGGGGACACAGAGTTGGGGAGGCAGCCAGAGCAAGGAAGCAAAGCTGCTGAGATGTCTCCTTCCTGAAGGAAGTAATTTGAAGGAATCTTGAAGGAAGATTGCAAAGGCCTTTGAGCTCAAATATCACGTTTCATCTGTATAAATGCTAAAATGAAAATAGCTCCTCTGTTAACCCTCAAATGAAAATGAAACAGAATATGAGCAAAAGAGTTAACATAGATCTCCCCTCCGCTGGCTGTGCCACTGCCAGCTGGGGCCAGTTGACTGGAGGTTAGAAAATGTGATGCCCATCTACAAGGGCCGGAACAAGGATGCAGGTAACTACAGGCCTGTCAGTCTGACTTCAGTGCCAGGGAAGGTTATGGAGCAGATCATCTTGAGTACCATCCCATGGCACATATGGGACAACAAGGAGATCAGGTCCAGTCAGCATGGGTTTATGAAAGGCAGGTCCTACTTGACCAACTTGATCTCCTTCTATGACAAGGTGACCCGCTTGGTAGATGAGGGAAGGACTGTGGATGTTGTCTACCTAGACTCTAGTAAAACCTTTGACACGGCTTCCCACAGCATTCTCCCAGAGAAACTGACTGCTCATGGTTTGGATGGGTGTACCATTCGCTGGATCAAAAACTGGCTGGATGGCCGGGCCCAGAGAGCGGTGGTGAATGCAGTTCAATCCAGTTGGTGGCCACACCACAAGTGGTATTCCCCAGGGCTCAGTTCTGGGCCCCGTTCACTTTAATGTCTTTATCCATGATCTGGATGAGGGCATCAAGCACACCCTCTACAACTACCCAAAAGGAGGTTGTAGTGAGGTGGGGGTCGATCTGTTCTCCCAAGTAACAAGCGATAGGACAAGAGAAAATGGCCTCAGGTTCTGCCAGGGGAGATTTAGGCTGAATATTAGGAAAATTTTCTTTACAGAAAGGGTTGTGAAGCATTGGAACAGGCTGCCCAGGGAAGTGGTGGAGGCACCATCCCTAGAGGTATTTAAAAGGCAGAAAAAAAAAAAGACTAAGCAGATTCATATGTCTGCTTTTATCCAGCCCTTGAAAAGGCCTGGGATAAACTGATTTTCCCCCCTCTGATAGGTAAGATAAAGACAGGTTAAAAAGACTCATCTACAGCATAGAGTGCAATATGTATATGCATTATACCTGCCATCTACTTATTGAAGAAATGGATGTGTTCTGCAGTTAAGAATCATGGAAACAGTTAATTTCTAAAATTGATTAATACTTTCAGAAATAAAAGCCTTTGTTGTTGTTCTCATTTTTAAAAAATTGCTTCAACAGGAAAGCATTTGCACACGTAAGACTGGTAGGAAGTAAGAAAGGCTAATTTTTAATATGTTTAGGAGCTTTTTTTGTACCTTCGGTGTTCAGAGTTATTAAAAAAATTAATTGTAGTCTAGTAGTGATAAATCAATTATAAAAACAATCAAGGAGCAATCTCCTTCTTCCAGCTAGTAAAGCAGTACATGGGCAGTAAGTGCTCATATAATAAGCCTCTTTTTTTTTTTTTTTGGTGACAGGAATGTAACTACCTGTAAAAGCATATTTGTTTTGCTGGGTGATAGTACAAACTCAGAAATCAGCTGAATATCTGCATTTCTTGATCTGTTACTGTAAATGCACAAAATTCCTTCATTAAATATTAGCATTATTAATAGACACTCATTTGTGTGTGGGTTGTGCCTAAAGGCATTGACTCAGAAGAAATGCCTCAGGTGATTAGACATTGCACATTGATGAAATAAAAAGAGTCTTGCCTGAAAGGCTTTACAGTGTAAGGTCCTAAGACCCATCTTGGTCTAACTAACCAGCTGCTCACAAGAGCTGTGCCCTTGTCCACCCATCAGCTTAAGACACCACACCAGGCTTGTACACTACCAGATCCAGTCTGTTCCAGTACCTCACCTAGCACTCCCTTGTGCACAACCCTTGCTAAATACCCCTTCTATCACCTCAACAAGATCCTCCCAGGATCCTGTCCAACTAAAACATAAACGACCTCATTCTGGAAGGAGCCCAGGAAGTCACCCTGGCACCTCCATACCTCACCAGTAGACAAGGTTAAGGCCAAGACTGCGCCCTGAAACAAAGGACACAAAACCAAGAGACTCTCTCCAAAAGGAGCGTCTGAGCTGGCTGCATTACTGAAGCAAGAGCAGACAAAACAGATTTCAACCATGGCTTGCTCTGGTCTACTAAGTGAGAGCTTTTAATAGGAATGCCCCAAATAAAAATTCGGTATATTCAGTCATTTTTCAGGCCACAGAGTCTTGTCTCTTTTTTGTATAAATGGTCGTATGTCAAGCTTTTTGATGCTGAACCCTCAGTTTGAGATGAAATTCCCTATCCCTAGTTACCACAACTGAAACATCCCACATGGTCCATCACCTGTTTCTAGCGTGTCTGTAACACCAAGAATGGCTCTAGAATTCTTGTAGATGTTGGCAGGCATGACCATGCACATGTTCACAGAACTCATCAATAAGAAACACTTTGTTGGTCCAGCGTCCTCTCAAATCTGGATGTAACCAGATGCTAGGATTGCTATGTAACCCTGGTCTTGGTTCATGGCCAGCAATGCCTGACCGGGTGCACTGTACACAGGCAAGGGCTCATACGTCAGTCAGAGTGCACCAGAGCAGCGTACAGGCATTGAGACTGTGCTATTCCACCTCTGGCTGGCTCTGCTCACTTTGGTAGGACCAAGCAAGGCCGGCTGTGGCTGTATGCATGCATTTTTCCAAGGGACCTCAAATTGTGTATTGATTCAGTTGTGCAGGGTCATGCCGGAGAGCACTCCTGGCAGGCAACTCTGTCCGTGATGTGGCACTCTGTTTGGCTTGGGAAAGGGCAGAGAATACACTGTCCATGCTGCAGGACTTTTGAGAACGCTATATGCGTGACACTGATTCATGGGATCAGACGCGTAACGGTGTGGGCTCTGCTGCACTGGTATACGACGCATGCCTGGCAGGCCAGGGCAGCTAGATGCGCTGTTCTGCAGCGTGTAGTCTGCCAAAAGCCTAGGGGGTGCATGCGGAAGGACTGGATGGTCCCAGGCTTGCCCCAGGCATTCAAACTAAAATGTTTTCTGTATCTATTAAGCAGAGGTGCTGGTCAGGATATTTATATCAGCTTTGCAAATTTCAAGGGAGGAGATACCAACAGTCCAAATACCCCAAGCCTCGTCCTAGTATTAGGAGGGAAAG